>NC_053164.1:40746578-41046578 GCF_016835505.1 Polypterus senegalus
AGACAAGGAAGGCTGAGTTGACCTGCTTGGCCTACTGCAGCTGTGACACTCGCAAAGGAAAAGCAGTTGACTGACTAAATGTTGTAAATTATCAAAAAAACAATAAGTGTCTTCTTACTTTCAGTGTGCATTCTTGTATGCAGTTGATAAAATAATGCAGTCTTTTACACTGCACAAATGACTAGTGAAAAAACACAGTGAAGGCATTCTTTAATTGTTTAATGAACTTAATGCATGTAAAATTGCTCATAATAAGTAAACGAAATGCTAAACACATAAAAGGTAGTGTTCTTGGGTCTGCTATGAACAGTTTAATTTTAAATTAAACAACTCAAAATATATTTAATAAATATAGTATTTAATCGGTTTCATTTACAAGCCAAAAGTCTTAGAAAAGTAAAAGGTATTGATTCAAATAAAGACACTACCTGTAAACTAGTGTTCTCCATTTACTGCTCAATTTCTGCTCGTGGCTTGGTGCTTTGGGAGTTGTCATTACAAATGGTAATTGTTTTATTAAAATGTATTCAAAAGATTTCAATTCTGATCTTGCGAAACTATGCCAGCAAGTTCGCAGAACTCTGCAAGCTAATACAAGATCTAGGTTTGCATTTATGATTGGCTGGAGCTGACTTTTTAAATTAAACAAGTTGAGTACTGGCTAGGGTGGTGTAAGCATGCCAATCTCAGATGGGCTATCAATCCCAATTTTGACCCCTAACCAATTATTTATGAGCTTTGAAATGAATGGGTGGAGCAATTACAAATGGCGGTTCAGTTGGTTATTGTTGGATGATGGTTTCATCAAGCAGTTGGGATTAGAGAAAATTTGGATTTTATGTGAATTTCCTTTACTGTAGGTTTTAAGAAATCACCATGTGTTATGTTTTTGTTCCCCATAAAAATTGTGGGATTACCCTAAGACCTGTGAATCGTGATCTGAAAGTTAGCAGGTACATGAAACAGAGTCTTTAAGTATGCAATCTCCTATTCTTTATGCCATTAATTCAATAACTTATTTAGTAGTATTGTAGGTTTTTAAATTAACCTTGCAGCAGTCTAGGTGTTCTATAGGTAAGTCAAGTAAATTTATTTATATAGTACTTTTAATAAAGCGTAAAATAAAAAGGGAAAAGTAATACATAGCCAAGAGTAATGCCTGACAGTTAACAGACATAAAAATAGTATACCCTAAGAAAGTAAAATAGTTACAGCTAGAATTAAGCTAGGCTGTCAGTATGACCTGAAGCAAGTGAATACATTTTACTAATTTAAAATAATCAACAAACTACAGAGAAAGCACAATCGCCCAGCAGCTTCAATTGTGTGTGTGTGTGTGGAAGAAACAATAATTGATTCAATGATCTGGGAGTAGGGGCAGGGGAGATCATCAAGATAGGCAGTAGCAGACTAATGTGTGTTTTTTGAATAGAAACAGTACAACCTTAAAATCCATCCTCTATTTTACAGGGATCCTGTAAAGAGAAACTAACATGGATATAGGGTTTTTTTTGTGGGTATGCTTCTCAAGTTCTGGACAAGCAGTATTTTGATTTGGTTTTAGTTGGGACAGAGATGAGTGTCAAACAAAAGTACAGAGGGACATCTAGTAGTCTAAATGGGATGTAGTGAAAACATGAATAGGCTTTTGCAGATCATTAAAAGGTCGAAATGTTTGTACTTTAGTGCCTTACACTGAAAAAAAAATACTTTTGACTGCAGCTCTATTGTAAGCTGTTCTCTCAGAAAATTAATTTTTTAACCCAGAGGGTGAGACTTGCTTCAGTGGTTTGTACCCACAAAATTGTTGCAATTTCCCAAAGCTGATTGTCATTAGTGAGGTGGGGGTATTACCAGAGACTTAAATTATTGACTCCTCATTGTTAATCACCAGTCTTATATTTGGTAATTTCCCATATCATATTTAAATATTTTGGTTGATTGGAACAGTGTATTGGTATAGTTTGTATCAGTAAATTAACTCTGCAAAGACACCTTTTTTTGGTCTGTTTTTCATCTTCTCATCATTTACTGTTTCAGGTACGTTGGGAATCTGTCACGTGATGTAACTGAAGCGCTCATCTTGCAGTTGTTTAGTCAGATTGGGTCATGCAAAAGCTGTAAAATGATTGTAGATGTAAGTGTTTTTTATTTATAAATTTAGATGCAAGGATTTAATATTAGTATTTGGAATCAGTAATTTTGTTAGAATAAAATTTTATTTCCTTCTGTACTTCTCAAGTAGCAAAAGTAATTAGTAAATTACCACCACTTTTAATTTGTGTCTCTATGTAGTGTTTTTAAAAATACTGCCTTGTAGTGCATGGTTTCTTTTTGAAGTTTCACTCCTTACAAACCATCCATGCTGGGTCATAGCAGTCCAAAGGTGATCAGAGTGCCAAATGAGCACTCCTCATTTTCAGCAGTACTAACTTTCTTTTCTTTTCTGTCAGACCGCTGGTAATGACCCATACTGCTTTGTAGAGTTTTATGAGCATCGGCATGCTGCTGCTGCATTAGCTGCAATGAATGGACGTAAAATAATGGGTAAGGTAAGCTATCATACCTAAAGGGTGAGTTGGGGATTGTTGGGATTTGGAGGGTTTAGTGTCCCTCTGCTTGTTTAGAAAGCAGATTTGGGCATTAAAGTGAAGTGTTTTGCACCTAAAGCAGTTTGTCCTGAAAACACACTTCCTGAAGCTTTGTTTGGAGTACATGGCAGTACTAGGATTTAGCCTATGCCAGGTGAGCAACAAACTGCATTTTGGTATTAGACGTTTGGGATGCTAAATATTTCCACTTAACATATTGTAATGGTTTGATTTTTTTCTAATTAAATCATTTATACGTGTGGTTACTCTGATAGAGTAGCTGATTTTTTATATTTAAATTTCTTTGCTTGCTGGTTTCTTTAGAGCAACCAAGTGTCGGATGTTGTGCTTGATGTACTTTTTGTGTGTGTATATATATATATATATATATATATATATATATATAAAAAAAGTCAGACTCAAACATTGTTTGAATTATTCGTTCTTTTTTGCCATAACTTCATTATTTAGTGGTAGTTTTTACAGTATTTTAATACTCAATACTTGATTTACAGATTTTTCAAAACTAAAATATACCAGATTGTTTCTTTTGTTTGATAGTGTAATTTTTTAAATTGCCAGGAATGGAATGTAAAGTAACACAGCACACTATTTAAATACCACATTAGCCACACTAAATTAAAAGCAAATTTTAAAGTCTGTTTGCTTTAAGACATGAATACTACTAAATTGGATAGGCGCATCCTTGCCCTTGAATAATTAGCTATCTGGATTTTTTTCCTTTTATAATGCAGATGCCTATTATAGTCAGGTCTTTTAGAAACTGCAGTAATTCCCATTCAGTTTTAAAATATTTTATCCTCAACAGGTAATGAAGGACCATTGAGGAGTTTAACACGTTCGTATTTACACTTTTGTAAGTTACTTATTTAGACCTTTTTTCCATCCGATTATATATATTTTTTTTTTATCGAATTATCCGTAGATGACTTGTGTGGAAAAATGATTTGGAATTTTATTTTTTCTATATATATTTCCTTGCACATCTGCATTTGTTCAGGCAGTGCCATGATTAATAGGATGCACCCCACTGGTTTCTCAGTATTTTCAAACTTTTTTTGGTATTTCATTTTGTTCCTTTTTTGTTTAATTTTATAGGAGGTTAAAGTGAACTGGGCAACAACACCAAGTAGCCAGAAAAAAGACACAAGTAGTAAGTAACTCTATGTAAAAATAAAGTGAATATTGCATCATAAGCCAATTTGCATCTTCAAGACTTCTGCACCTTTTTTGACTTTTAAATTGTTGTATGGAAAATGGGTTTAAAAATGTTTGACACAGTTTCTAAAACAGTGAATTGTTCAGTCTTTTTAAGTATGTCTTTAACTGTATCTTTATAAAGTAAGTTACCTCCAGTGTCAGCGCTACAATCTGTGTAGTGTTTACTTATATCCACCTTGCACTGGAGTTAGGTACATTTTTAGTCTTGTCAATGCTGTACATTTTGGCCCTCTCATCTTAAGAGTCAGTTTAACCTTTAGCATTTTATATTTTTAAGGTCATTGTGCTTATTTCATTACCAGAAATACTGAATAAATTGTTACATTATCAGAATGATTGTAACAGTCACAAACACTACACATTGGACAAGTCTTTACGAGGTCACTTTTTTTGTGTGTACAACCCTGTTTAACAATGAGCTTTCAGCCATCATAGTTGTACTTGGCCAAATCTCCACATCCCAAATTTTCAAATAAACTAATCAAATTATTGATCTTGTTTAGCTGTGTTGTGATTATCTGAGCACCAGTTACATCATGGTTTATGAAGGGCCCTATGATTTCTGCGATGTGAAAAGCATGGATGGAATCACGGAATTAATGCTTAATTCTTAAACTATCACATACTTGGGGTTAATGGACCCCTGGGCGCCAAATACAGGGTGGTCCAGATTTAATTATGCAATTTTCATTACCCTGTAACTTAAGTTTATTACATAGAAAATCACAAAAAAATCCCGAACCATAGAAGTGTACGAACTGATGACATGAAGAATTGTCTTTGCGCAGAACTGGAATCGTCCCAGGATACATCATCTAGACGATCTGGATCTGCATAATTAGAGCTGGACAACTCTATACTTTATTGCTGCACTTTTTCTTTGTGAATTGTGACATTTATTTAAAATGTAAAATTTTAATGGGATACTTTTCTTTTTTCCATGCAAAGAGTGTCACATTTACTGCAACACTGATCATGTTACACACTCAATTACTATATATACAATGTGCAACTGATGCCATTGATGAAATTCAGTAAATCACCAAGCCAACTATGGTTGAACTAGCTGCACGCAAGGACACAGAGGTAAGCGGTGATGCTTGCAGGCTAGTCTAGTGCAGCGGCTGAATCCCAGGGACAGTGGTGCTGCAGTTCTGTTGGCAGTGGTCATCAGCTGGCTGCTCAACGAATATATGGTACTGACTGATCAGCTCCGGTGTGCTGACAAATTGCTCTGTGAAGTGACTATAGCCGGTTGAGGCGTTCAGTGAATATATGTCGCTGAATATTCTCGTCTCCGGCATGCTGGCAAATTGCATTGGGAACCGACTATAGTCGGTTCTGACGGTTTAAGGGTTAAAATCAAATTTTAGATTTAAAAATGGAGATGTGCGAAATTTAGAGACTGAAGGCAGTGGAAACAACAATCGTCAGGTGCAAGACGCCAGTTTGTGGACATGAGTCAGACATACTGCTCGAACAAATGACAAAAGATGCTTCCTTTATTAAGCATTGCAAACAAGGCGGCGCCCCGCTAGAAAATGAGAGCAGTCTTCATGAAACTCATTTGCGACATGTCTTTGAACAACATTTGATTCGTGGCAGGAAAATACATGTTGTATTTGATGAAACTAATGATCGCTGAGACCACGTATTTCTCAACATAGTGATAGGTGAGTAAACAGTTGGCTGTATTGTAATTCTTATGTAAGCAGATCTAATTGTATGTGATGTATTTACTATGAATCATTTAACCGATTTAAATTCTATTTAACTGGTGTTAGTCTTTCCCTTAGAAAAAATGTTAAGGGGTTCCCTTTTAAAAAATTAACGATGTTTGAGGATTAAATAAATGTTTTGCCTCGCGGTGATGAGGAACTCAAGGTCCACAGCTTTTAAAAGCGGGTCACTCTCTTTTTTTTTTTCCTGTTCAATTCCTGGATTTAGCATCTTTCAAATTAGTTTGCTTTTGCTTTGTAATTATTCTAAGATATGCAGTAGAAGTTAAAATTTACATAATTACAATAAAGGGTACTGAAGACCAGTACTTTTTGGCAGATGTTATCTTTATGGAGAGCTGCAACTTTTTCACATTTTCTAAGGCAGTTCTCAAGTCCCTTCACAATACCCAGCTGACTCTTAATGACATTTTAGCAGTGATTACAGATAATGCATCATACTGCCTGAAAGCATACCAGGAAGTTTTAAAAGGGGTTATGCCTAGTGGTGTAAATTCAACCTTCTTGTGTCATGTCATTTTGGTGGGAGAGACCTTGGCAACACTATGAATACTTCAGTGAGGCTGCATCACTAGTGATGTGGGTAAAGTGTGCCGCCTTCAAGAAGCCTGCCTGGAATAGATGGGCAACTTTTTTGTCACTGAAAGATTGTGCTGATCAAGGATTACCTTCTGGTTTGAATCAGTAGGGTACCACGCTGAACATATTCACCTCTAAGAGTTCTTTCTGGCTCTGAACACATCAGCTCAGGCTGTAACGAATATCCTAGACCCTAAAAGTGAAGTTAACCTTCATCTCAGAACGATGGATCAAACTAGTAACTGCTTTTACAATACTGGAGGGCACTCACTGTCCTACTTCAATCTCAGCATACAGCATCCTGGACTCCCACCTGATGAATGGAACTGCAAAAAAAAGTTCAGTTGTACTAGTGTGCTGTTTCATTAAAATGAATGTTAAGTGTCATTTCATTATTTATTTTGTTGTAGCTGTTGATACTTTCATATAGTAAAAACCCGAATGAAGGAAAAATAAAATGGTGAAAACAGAAAATCAAACAAAAAAAGGAATTTGTGAAAAAATAAAATGGATTCTATAGGGCCCTATTTGTGCATAATATCACTTAGTTTTAATCTGATGGTGTAGCTTCATGTACAGTGTAATGGTCTTTTTTTTTTTTTGGCTGCCTTAAGGTAACAGTGTCGAGTCTACATGTAGGCGCGCTTTCTCAAAAATATAACTACACAACATTAACACCAACCCTACTCGCACCCCTATGACACTTATTTGCCAGTTTGGTAAATAAAAATTTCTTTTTGCCTTTTTAGTTTGGAAGACTATGTATGGGGGAAAAAAAGGAAAAATATGAGGGACAAATTTAACCTCAGAAGAAAATGTGTAGAAAGGGAACAGTGATCCTGAATGGCAAAAGCTCCCTTCATTTTAACTGATCATTTGCTTTTCTTGAGTGCCACAAACATTGGTAACTAATGTTAGAGCATGCATCTGGAGCGCAGTGCAGATTTATACACTGCTTTCAGTGCTGTAATCTATACACATAGTGACGGTGTTGCCTCAACACGGGAGTATAAATCAGCCTTTAACAGTTCAAGTTTTAATGCAGGCGCAATACAGAAGCCATACTACTTCTAGCTTTGAGTCTCTAGTAGATTATATTCAGTTAATATAATAACAGGGAATGTAATTAACTAAGTTGGTGTGGTTTACATGTTTTGTTTTGTTGTTTTTTTTTCTTCTGGGCTTGTTTTGCTTTTCCTATATCCATCTTGCCTCCATTGCAGTTATGGCATCTCTAGTGTTTTTAATCTGCCGCTCTTTTAAATTGTGGTTTATTCCTGAACATAATTGGCATACTTGTGTTTAATCTCACACTTTAATGTTTTAACTGGTGGGTATAATTTTGACTCTAGAAAATGTTAGATATTTTGACGAGAAAGGAATTTGTTTGCCATGTTACTACTGATGCAAAGAAAATTACATTCCTACAGTTTAGTTTTAACTAGTAACAGGATGCAAATTAGATACTGACAATGTGCTTTTGTATTATATACAGGTGAGAGACTTCTGTTTGAAATTCAGGTATATTGGCAAATCAATTATCCTTGTGCTAATTTGTCATCCTGGGTATCATTTTCGTTTTCACCATTTGAAATTGATTTCATATTGACTAGTCAAAACAATAATGAAGAATTTTGTATTGAATAGGCAATAGAAACCAAAATGTAATCACAGACACCTTTTAATTAGTGTCCAGGTTGTCAGAAAATGAAAATCTATATTGATTTTTAAAATTAAAATTGATACAGTACTTCCTTTAACATGGTATTGATTCTACAGCCACTTCCGTTTCACCATGGCTTGCGGTGGCCTCATTTCCATCAACAGCTTCAGAGTCTTCACCAGCACTCTTAAGTGATAGAAGGCAGCTAGAGTGGTATCCCGAAATAATTCTGGTTTATGGTAAATGAAGAGAGAAATTGATGTACATAATGAAAATATGGCCGCTAAAATAGTTGGGTGACAGGAAGATGTGTTTCACGGGCACCAGAAGTGACATTAACATCTTTAGGAGGCAGGGTTCACCGGGACTGGAAGTGATGTCTTTAAAAGGTGGGCACTTCTGCTGGTCTGCAGTGGGAAAGTGGAGATTTAGAGTATAGCGCCAGCTTGAGTCCGGCGGAGAAATGCAGTTACTTAAGGCCTCAAAATGTCTCCCCTGCACACGTGTGACACAAGATGCATAAAGTTGTACATAAACACCTGTAAACCAACATTCAAGCCTAAATAACTAATACATATATGCACAAGAATACAGTGAACACTGTATAAACAATATGAACAGAAGGAATTAAACACAAACTAAATTTAAGAGTGTTTTTAGAAAAATTAAAACTAAATTGTGAGAGCCAATAAACTAAATTGTGGGAGCCAATCTTATTGTGCTTTAGTGTGTGTATTTAGTACATTAGTTTAGTACATGTAATACAAAATTTAGTACATTTTTTATCTACACAAAATGCACTGTGTACTGTTTACATTTATGCAAAGTGTTAGAAGTGTGTGTGTGTGGTCTGTTTGTGTTACCTTTCTGAACAGTTGTTTACAAAAGATTGCAGTTTTAAGCTCTGAAACGAAGTGTGCAGAGGTAAAGCTCCCTATGATTGATGTCCAATTTGATTTAGAGGAAAGACCAGAGGTAGTGTGAGTGGGAAGTATTTTCTTACTGTCTTACTAATCAGATCTAACATCTAATACACAGAACCAGTTTTGTAAAACTTGCATTTGCTGCTTTGTGTGTGTGTGAAATATCTTTAGTCAATTTTCCAATTGAAGCCGGTGTCTCAATCGAGTGACAGCAATTCACCGTTGTATCAGACTTCACAAATATTGGGCTGGGTTGTCTATTTAATTTAGCTTTTCTCCCAGAGCTGAATATTTTTCCAAAAACTTAACTTTTTTTTTTTTTTAAAAAGAGCACAAAGCAATGGTTTAACATATCAAATCAACAAAAAATATTACTTTTGACAAATGTTACTGTCTTGCATGTTGTATGAGCCTGCGTACTATGGTTTCACATACATATCACATACATGTTGCACAGCAAAGTCCTGCAAAGTATATCGCTCAAAGCAGCCAATTGCATGCATTGCCGCATTGCACTGCTTATAATATGTGTTGCACTGGTGTTTCCTTTTCAATTGTCTGTTGCTGCACTTTCTCACATATATGGTTAGTGTGTACTGTAGAGAAAAGTCACCCGTTTGACATCGTGCCATGCCACTGCCATCAAGTTTTCCACCCATATGAAAACCGTATTGTCACCTCTTTTCATCTTCAGCCTGTCTGGCTTAAACTGTGAAGGCATATGTCTCCTGTTCACCCTCGCTGTGCACCAAGCTCCAATCCCCTGCTCTGTAGCTCCATGAACAATTCTGGGCATTTATAAATATTGTCCATGTACACAACATGACCCAGATGTTCATAGCCCTGAAGCAGCTCCAGCACAACCTGACTTGTCAAGGGACAGTTCTCTCTTTGAAAGGAATATATACCTGTATATGTAATTACTTTCAGGCAGAAACCAGTGTTTGCTTTTGCCAGTACAAAATCATTTATGCCATACTTTGTGGGCTTGACTGGCACATATTGGTGGAAAAACAGGTGTCACTTTTATTTTATCAGATTCATGCACAGACAAATCACGGCCAGGCTGATAAAATTGTTTGTTGGTTTCACAATGTCAAGCAGCGTCTGCACTTTATACATGGGGTGTTAGCCTGGCTCACCCCTTGGGATTTGCTTCTGGTTATCACAGAAGTGAATAAAACTTTGCTGCAGCAGCATGTACCTATCACGTGGCATAACCCGTCCAAAGTCACCAGGGGACAAAGCACATATGGACCAATGCTACCCGAAGTTGTATCACCAGTCTAGTCCAATCTCTATTTGTAAGGCAACAAAGCCCTTCATGTTGTCTCTTGTTGCGTGTTTCCACTTGGAAAAACGAGAATGCGGTGCAAGCGCAGCCCGCGATTCAAAAAATTGCTCTGCGTACCTGTTTGTCTCGTCTGACAGTAGCTGAAAAGAAGCATCAGGAGAGAATAGCCTGAAGTAGTCCAGCAGCTAGTAATCTGTCGTGTCCAACAGCAAGCCACGCTGTCTTGTGAAGTCTGGTAGCCAGTTTGGCTCCCATGGATCAATGTCTGGATGTTCCTCCCACATGAATCTTGCCAGAGGTGCATCGGCTGGTGTCCGATCAGCTGATGCCAGTTCCTCACTCTCTTCCTTGATCTCCTGATCACTGTCAACAAAATTAGAGCCTGACTCGACGATAATGCGCAAAACATAGTCTGCTGAATATTTTCTTTTCTGCACTCGCTTCGCTCCCTTGTGAGATTACAATGCTATCTTGTCTTTGTTTACATTTCGTAACATGCACATGCAAGGATTAGATGCAGAGTCAATGAGTCTTACCATTCCTCCAAGCAGAGAGGGAATACCTGTGATGTAACAGTGAGTTTTGTCGCCATTAATAGCTGATTGTCGCCCTCTACCTCTGGATGTCGACTTTAGTTGACAAGCACCCTCAACCCCTCCTGTTGACAAAAGTTGACATCTGCCCTAAAAGAGTTAATAGTTTCATTTAATTTGTTTTTAATTTTGACTCATTTTTTCAGTTCATGAAAATGTTTAATTTTATAGTTTTGGTTTTAGTTAACTATAAGCTGGGTTCCTTGTCTACAAAGATCTGTGTACGATGACATGTCTTGCAAGATGAGAAATGTTGAACACAACTAAAACAGAATTTTCCCGTATGTTATAGTGATGAGAAAATGTTGACGTGAAGTGTATATGTGAGACTGAAGTCCAAATATCAAACACTTTCACGAAAGGTATAACAAACCAAGTGCTTTTATTCAAGAATTAAACCGAAGAAAAATAAATTGTTCAATTTACATGTTGCTGTGACAGTGGAAACGCGACGTTCTCACTGCTTCGCTGGTGCCTGGGGTAAAAACTGCAGCTTCATATTCACAATGCTGCCATTCAATCCTGGGGCCTTACTGCATTTAGTGTTTTACGTGGTGGCCTGCTGCTGTTATGTAATAAAAACGTACATTTGATTTAAGTCTCTTAACAAATCGACGAAACAAGTGTGCTGTTCACAAGTAAAAGTGAATATAAACAACTAGCAAAATACCCGCGCTTCGCAATGGAGAAGTAGTGTGTTAAAGAAGTAATGAAAAAGAAAAGGAAACATTTTAATAATAATGTAACATGATTGTCATTGTCATGAGTGTTGCTGAGATATATATGCATATATATGTGTGCACAAAACCACGCTTTTATCAAGGCATCCGTCGGGTAGTCTTTTGAAAGGAAATTTTCCTCCAATCGGTCCTAGCAACGCGCTTTCTTCCGACTCTTACATTTTTGTAGCTCTGATGTGTGCATCAATGTAATCCGTGTACCAGGAAATCATGCCTTGACAGAAGTTCCCCTTTGCTTGGAATGCAAAGTGTGATTAAATGCGTTATTTTTTAACGCGTTATGGAGCACATGCATCAAAGCTTCTCAGCTGTGCTTGTGCTAAGAAAAGGAAACATTTTTAAAATAACGTAACATGATTGTCAATGTAACCTTTTGTAAGTAGTGCCTGAAGGATTAAGAGTGTGGAGAAACTCTAGAGACAGCGTGTGTATTAACTTGTGGATTTTTATGTGAGTATTTGGTGGCAGCGTCACAAAGTTGCTTCCGCAAGACTGCGTTAGCTGCGGAGCTCAGAGTGAAATGAGGTGAATGGGAGGGGAGATGATGTCACTCCCCCCACCCGCCTTAACTGTCTGTCAGTCCCCCCACAAACAGTCTCTCAGAATTTGCATCAGCGTAGCCCTTCACCAGCAATTTTAACTTAGTTACAAAATGATCAAAACTCTCGTTTATATCCTGCGTCCTCTCATTAAACTTGTATCCCGCATTAGCCGTGGGTATGACAAACGCCAGCGGCAGCCTGTCTATGAACTTAATTTAAACTTTAAGTTTACACTGTGCTTTGTTTCCGAAGTAGCTGCACTCATGAATATGCTTGTATGTCGCTCGCTTCTTATTGTTTCGCTGCCTTCTCAATTGTATAATGCATGTTTTCTTCATTGCTTTTTGGAGCTCTTCCTTGTTTTCTACGTACTGCGTTGACAGAGTCAGTTCACGTGATTACGTGGGAGGCATGATGATGTCACATGAAACTCTTCCCCCCCACGGCCATCGAGCTCAACTCCATTACAATATAGGGAGGAAAAATAGGTTCCAGTTATGACCATTACACGTAGAATTTTGAAATTAAACCTGCCCAACTTTTGTAAGTAAGCTGTAAGGAATGAGCCTGCCAAATTTCAGCCTTCCACCTACACGGAAAGTTGGAGAATTAGTGATGAGTGAGCGAGTCAGTGAGGGTTTTGCCTTTTATTAGTATAGATTAAAACAAATCTCACAAGTTAGTCATAACAGCCTGTGTAAAGTTATGGTACTTGTAAAATCTAGAATTTTTTTTTTTATTCAGTTTTATTCTACTCTCTTGCTCCACCTGATCTGGCACTGTTAGTTTTAGGGTTTTTTTTTCTCTTTCCCTTCCCTAGCCCAGACACACAAACTACACTCGTTACTCCAGGTGAGGCCTCACCAGTGTGTGATAAAGCTTAAATGTAATGCTCTACACTTCATGCTACGTAACCTAACATTTTCTTAGCCGCTTTAATGGCTTCTGAATACTGAGGTTAAGATAATCCATTGTGTATTCAAAAACATTTTTACTTCATACTCATTGTACATTTACTTGAATGAAATTTCATCTGTCACAAATCTGCCTTAGCCTGTATACTGTCTACATCCCTCAAATTCACTTGATTCATCTATATACTTAACCAGCTTGTCTAGATCATTTATTTATATATTAACATTTCTCCTGGAGGGGAGATTTTTATTTGGTCCTGTTGATTTGTTAGGTTTCAGCCTATTTAAGAAATTCTTCTCCCTCTACAATTTTTAAATCGCCAAGTACCTTCTTAGTAGAACTGTTCCAGTTATTGCTGGGATGTTACTTTTTCACATGTGAATATTTAGAAAAATTTAGACTTAATTTCACTATTTTATTTTCACCCTTAAATAGATGTCACATTATGTTACATTTAGCAAGTATCTTGAGCATGGGATAGACTTTTTTTTTAAATGTAGAATTATTAACTGTGCAGTAACCTTCTAGCAAATTCATGCTTGGAGTTTTTTTTGTGACAACCAATAGAGTTCAGTTACAATGTCTTTTTTCTTTCTCCATTCTGATGTGGTATGTAAAAACATGAGGCATCGGACTCAACTTCTATTTGTGAAGTCCAACAAAACACCCATGATCCTTATTCCTTGTTGCTGCGTTGAAATACATTGTGCTTCTTGATGTTCATTTGTTTGGATCTCATGCATATAGAGCCTACCCCTACTACTGAAGATAGAGCAAGTGGTAGAGTTGTTGGAACGAGTCCCTGGCCATGGGATAGTATGTTCGTGGCTTCACAGGAATGCACTGTTGAATGCCACCAGTTTGCTAAGATTATGTTCATAAAAGTTATGTCTGAAAATTCCTGGAAAAGTCATCTAACGTGACATGGCCTTTGTTTTTAATACACTTCACCTACTTCTTGGCTGTTCTTTTACAACTAAAATATTGGAAGAATCTCTTTGGGTCATCTTTTGCTTTATCTACATTCTGTTATCTTCCCTGATGGCTTTCTTAATGGCTGCTGTCACATTCAGTCTTGTATGAATTTTATAGTGTAGTTTTCATCCTTTTGTTTTGAGGTTGATTATTTACTTAATTGCCTCTGTCCACCACTACTTGCACTGCTCCACTGTCACTTAAATGACTCCACCTACTGCAGAGCCCCTTCTTTTACCTCTTTCTAACCTGATAGATCATTCTTAAAATAGTTTTGTACCCTTGCTCTCTTGTAGTGCTTATGTTTTCTGTCATTATTGTGAACTGCTGTATCAAATTATTCATTTGTTTAATTTCTACCCACTAAGGAATTGCAGTTACTCTTAACTAGTCATCGGTATGACACTAGTTATTTACTCCCTGACTTGCTGGCTTGTGCAAGCACTTTCTCTATTCTATCCCCATGCATACGCTACAAGTCTGAACACAAGTATGTTTCTAAGCACTCTACCATCTTCATGTGTGAGTGAAAAAAGAAATAAAAAACCTAAAGGGGAAGTAGAGTTAATTCCAGAAAGATTTCTTAGCTGCAACCAATTTATTTATTTTTTTTGTTTGGAGCAAATGATTTATATATAGATAGCCATCAAACACTTGCAGATTAGGTAGAACAAGTGTGCTGTGTATCTGAAGGATAACCTCCCTTGGCTTGTACTGTACACATTGTGCTATTCAGTGTATCGTATTAGCCTTGTTAATTGGTCCAGCATAACTGTGAAAAGTGGGTACACTATAATCTCAAGTCCTTTTAAGATGTACTTTCATCTTATCTGATATCACAACCCAACCCCCAAAGATTATTCCACGCTATTTTTTTTACCCTCCACCTGATACTTTTGTTTACATTTAATGTTAAATCCCCAAGTCTGGTTAACTGTGAATTGGCAAGGAGTGTCCATAATGAATCTATTGATTCTAGTTTGATACTCTCTGCCATTTCTTGTAGTTTAGTGTCAGTGCAAATGTGACTAACTTGTTTGTTTTTATTAAGGTTGTGTTACATGGTATAAATTTTAAAATAGTGAAATATCCTTGGGTGTACCCCTAAAATAACAGCAAATTTAATACCTTTGAATATGTATGTACAGTATGTATGTGCGTCAGTGCAATTACATTCAGGTTACAGCTGAGACAGGCACAGCACTTTTTTTTTTTTTTCCCCCAAGTTATTAAAACTAGATTTAGAAAAGAAAAAATCGGTTCACAAAAGTGACACTTGGTGTGCATCTATTGGTCTCATGGTCATGCTGGAGTGAGTGAATTCGGAGTACTGTGGCTTTTTCCCATTGAAATGGTTTCCACCTGCCTGCTTAAGCAGATAACCACCTTTAATTTACACTGCAACACCAAAGTTGTCTCACTTCTTAAGTATTAAAATCGGGTCTTTTAAGGTTTATTAGACTTCTAATAGTATAAGAGCCTGTAAGTGTCAAGTGCTTTGAGACTTCAGTCAAATATTTTGATTAAAAAAACGTTTGGTGTTTATAAGCTAGAAGATCTAGAATGACAAATATTTTGGTACAGTTTGGGGGTATTAAACACTTTTTGTAATATTTTGTTTTCATGAATATATACTGCTTTTTATAGCAGTAAAAATTGCATCCGTCTCTGCAAAATACTGAATCCAAAGGCAATTAGAATAAACTCTGATAGAGATCTGGCAGACCCAAAGTTGCGACCTAATCCGAAGAAAAGTTTCTGAGGGTCACCAGTTTGCATAATACCCCGTTTCCCCGAAAATTAGACCGGGTCTTATATTGATTTTTGCTTCAAAAGATGCAGTAGGGCTTATTTACAAGGAATTTCCTATTTATTCATGTACAAAAGTATACATTTATCCAAATATAGCCATGTCATCTTCTGGAACATCATCATAACTCTCCACATTCAAACCCTGAATTCCAGCCTGAATTTCTTGCTACTCCAGCCGCTTATAGGATCATCCAGGATTGATGTTTGAATGGTTTGGTGTGGTGAAGCAAAATGCCTACATACAAATGTATTCATGCTGCTTTTATATTCAAGCATTGTATATTCCTCAATGTAATGAAAGAATATATTTTAAACCTCCTATACCATCTTCTGTGCCTTTTTTTTTTTTTTTTTTTTTTTTTTTTTGCACCTTCACAATAGAATAGAATGTACGGTAGTGTATTTGAGCCATAGAGAAGAAAATTTAGGACATAATGAAAATGTCTATTTTGTGATTAAAGTGGAAATTTTGGATTTAACCTCGTAAACGTCAATCTTAAAACCAATCCAGTTGTTAATCGCTTGGGCTTCCTCCTGACCTGACAGTAGCAATAGATCGTCACACAGAGCACATTTTAAATTTGATATTCTAGTTCTCTGCACATTTAGAATTTTTAGATTTATACTTGATATCACTTTCATGATGAAATGCACTAAAATATGTATGTTACATTTTATAGATCGTTAACTTTGTTAAAATAATGAATACTGTTAATAGTTACACATGTTGGGGTGACATGGTGGCAGAGCGGTAGTGCTGCTGTCTTGCAGGGAGTCCCGTCCCTTGTGATCCCTGCCTGGAGTTTGCATGTTTTCCTGGTGGGTTTCCACAGTGTGCTTCGTTTTCCATCCAAAGACATGAAGGTTTGGGGATTTGGTGATGCTAAAATTACATTAGTGTATGTGGGTGTGCTTGTGTTCACCTTGTGATAAGCTGATGCCCCGCCCAAGTATTTTGTTTCTGACGTGCGCTGATGCTGCTGGAATAGGTGCATTCCCGGATGGAGGGATATAATCATTAAACATCCTTTTCCGAGATATTGTGGCAAGGTGTCCACGGAATTTAATGAATGTTTTGGGCACATGCGTTGCATTGCGTGAAGTATAAACCTGGACTTAAGCTCCTTATTTTTCAACTGACAATGTTGGGTAGAGCTTATATTACAGAGCAGCCTGAAAATAATGCAATGACTTATTTTCAGAGTTGGTCGTATTTTCGAGGAAACATGGTGTTTTTGTTTGTCATATTTCAAGGACCACTTTAGGCTGAGTGTCAACCTTCTGGCATATGGTTTAAAAACTTTACCATTTTTATATGACCCTGTGGACAGTGGAGTGGTTCATTTTCAGTTTTTTGGAGATCTTTTTAAATACCTTTCTAAACTCCTAGGCATTTAGAACATCCTTCCCAAAGGCCCCTAAGACTTTCATTTGTTGTAGGCTATAGCTATACCATAAACAGTAATCCCTCCTCGATCGCGGGGTTGCGTTCCATACCCCCCAGTGATAGGTGAAAATCCGCGAAGTAGAAACCATATGTTTGGTTATTTTTATATATTTTAAGCCCTTATAAACTCTCCCACACTGTTTATAAATATTCCCCGCACAGTTATACAGCATAATCCCTTTGTATTCTCTTAGATATTAGGTAAGATTCATTGAAATTATGTATATAAACACACTGTTTATATACAGTAAAACCTAAATATTATTTTAAAGATATCTAGTGTCTCCGATATCACGTTACAGCCATTACGATAGACAGACCACCAGCAATAAATACGTACAATGCAAGAAAAATGGTATACAGTAAATGTGTGTACAGTGACACTAAATGTACATACATGTACTAAGTACTGTAAGTAGAAAATTAATTTATGGTTACTCACCAAAAATGACACGATGACTTGTCCGATAATGAGTTTAATTTTACTGCACAACAAAGGAGAGCATTACAGCCCTTCTAAAGGAGCCTCTTCAGGCGATTGTGTAGCACTGCCGTTGTTCTTCTGGCAGTCTTCAATCCAAATCCCTAAAGCAGATTCCATCCAGACTACTGCCTTATTACATCCACTTGCAACTCGTTTTGCACCCTGGTTAAAAGGACACTGCGGCTGTAGATCTTGTATTCCTTTCCTACTTTTTAAATAAAAGAATCGTAGCCTCGTTGATGCCGTAATGGCGCCCTACAGCGGTGTAGCTTTTCCCATCCTTAAGCATATCCCAACCGTTTACCTTTTCGGCAATTGTTAACATCTTCCGTTGGTTCCTGGGCAAGACCCTGAAACAGCAGCAGGAACAGATCGTTTTGGAGCCATAATGAAAGGCTTGACTATGCACAAAGAAACACAAAAGAGCACAAAAGTTAACTCTTTACACATCAAAACACGTTAATGCTGAATGAGCGAGACGAGACTTCCTGGTTAACACTACATTCAGCACACAGGAACTTAACTGCATGCTCTGATTGGTTAGCTTCCCAGTCATCCGCCATTAGCGTCCCTTGTATGAAATCAACTGGGCAAACCAACCGAGGAAGCATGTACAGGAAGTAAAAAGACACATTGTCCGCAGAACCCGTGAAGCAGTGAAAAATCTGTTATATATTTAGTTATGCTTACATATAAAATCTGCGATAGAGTGAAGGCGCGAAAGTCGAAGCGCGATATAGCGAGGGATTACTGTACCTCAACATCAAGAGCAAGCCAAATTAAATGTGTAAGGTTGAATTAGACATTGAAATATGCAACTGTTTGCTGAAATTATACAAAGGACTACAAAAAATATACATGTGGTGCAAATATAGTTTTTAAATGTACATCAAATCTTTATATCCACATGTACTAGAAAAGAAACATTTCATAGGGATATACTTTTTTCACATGACTAGGCATGGCAAAAGTAGTTTTTCGTTATTTGTCCTTTTTACTAGAAAATTAAGATAAAATGTTTTGATGCAGTTTTATAGAAGTTACAAGAGCTATACTGGCATGAAAAAATAGTGATAGTCAATCCCATAGTAGAGGTTTCTTTGAGGCAGTTCTGAAGGATGTCTTGAACTGTTTAAGTGTGTTCTTACATGTGATTGTAATGTCAATTATGTAAGCTTTACTACATTTAAACAGTTTTATGTTGGTTTGCAGAAGTTTTTATTTATTTATTTTTTTGCAGATCATTTTCATGTTTTTGTTGGGGATCTTAGTCCTGAAATAACCACAGAAGACATCAAAGCAGCATTTGCACCATTTGGTAGAATATCGTAAGTATTGTATCTAGGAATGTGACCATTCATCTTTCTGTGTTTAGACCATTGCTTTCAAAGTTAGTTCCCCCTTACCTGCTTTCTGGTGGTTTTTGCTGCAGCCACATTTCTCTTGTTTCTTTTTTTCAAAGTATGTTTAAACTTCGGGGGATGCTTCTAGCACCACAACTTATGCCACTTGATGTAGATGTCACCAGACAGGCTCTGCATATAGAAAAGCTTGTAAGGAGGAAAATGATTGATGTAATTCTGTAAAGGAGCACAATAGCATTGCATACCCAGATTCCAAATCTCTTGGCTTTAAATAAACTGTACATAAGGGAACAGTTTATTGTCCTGATCTTTATAATTGCATGGAGTGCTTCTGCTAATCTTAGAATGGATCCTTACAAGGTTTTTGCTGTAACTGCTACTTCAACATTACTGAGCATAATGGTCTCCCCAGAAATCCAGACATTTTATGTATGCAGTGTTGTACATTAGGGCTGTGTGATTATTGGGAGAAAAATCTCTATTTTCTGGGACTTTAATGATAATTGGATAATATTTTGCATCCTTTAAAAACAATGTTTGCAAAGGTCTCGTTGATCTAGCTTGGCTTTAATAATAGGGCATTAATTGTAGCTTAACAGTGAGATTAATGGAATCAAAAGTTAAGGAAAATTGGTCGTCTTTATTTACTTAAAACTAAAGTAAAATAAAACAAACATTAAAATCACCAGTCAGAGTATTACTGAGATCAAACAGTGCAGGCATGAGTAAACCATTTCAATATACAAGCAAGAACAAAAATCTTGCCTACTACTCTAGTGTAAAAATCCAAAGTTCTGTCAAATACTACACAGGAAAGTACTAATGCTAAACTATAGCATTTATAAACAAGTTCTGTCCGATACTGCAGAACTATGTCAGGAAAAAAAATGTTCAATTCTACTGAGGAAACTTAAGTTGTGTGACAGAATCCCCAGTCTGTCCACAGCATCTGGCTTCAGAGCAGCATAGTTACAGGTTAGAAAATTTCCTCCAGTGCTAAGATACCTCTCAGAAGGGCTGTGTGAGGCAGTGACGCCCAGGTACCTTACCCCACAACCCCCACACATATCCCAAAATTTGGGGAAGTGCCTTCATGTTTTCTTGTGGATTTACATCAGTTTCCATGTCAGGTATCAAGTACCTCTTGATGTCTTTTTCGAAGACAGTGTGCAGAGATTCCACTTGTGTAACCTTTTTTTTTTTTTTAAATAGCTAAGACCTTTCTGCTTCCTCCCTTGTGGCTTCACAGTGAGGAGTGGAGGATGTGATCTGTATGAATGTTTTAAATGAAAGAAAAATAATGTGTTTTGGATTTGAGGACCCCAACAAGGGCAATAAACATGTGCTGTTTTGGAAATAAATCTGTTTGATAGAACATCATTTGTTCAAACTGATTTCAGGTCTGACATCACCATCTGTACTAGATTTACATTGCAGATGGTGAAGCAAAAGTTTTCAAGCTGTCCTTGGTAAACATTTTCTGACACAATTTTTAAGCAACATCAGTCTTTTCAAAACCACACCACCTCCACGTGAATGAGGACCTATATTTTGCAACAAAATCACTCATTTTTATGCAGCTTTGCCTCCCTAACTTGCTGTAGTTTATCCAGTTAGGTTATATGAGACCTTGAATGCGTGGACACTTAAGGGCTTTTTTTTTTTTTTTTTTTGCAAAGTGAGTGACCTGCTCATACTTCATTAAAGCAACAATCAAGATGATGTAGACAATACATATATACTTATTGTACAGTGGTCATTAGTGTACTTAAATATGAATGCCTAAAATTCACCATTTAAAAGTTCTCATTGACCAACTCAAAAGAGGTGTTTTTGTTTATTGGCCAAGACTGAATATTCTCTAAAATTCCTTGGATATCTGGCTTTGTTTCTGGCTGCATCTTTTTAAGCTTAGAAATCAACATTAGTACCTTACCTCCTCATTACAAAATGTTACATTGCAACATTGTATAATTTTTAAATAACTTAAATTCGAATGCAGTGTCTAACATAATTAGGTTAAAATTCCTTCAGTTTTCTTACCATTATGCAGCTCTTCAGGTGAATTATGTCTTAAGATCATGTGTTCTTTAGCATTATGTTGCGGGAAAGATTTGCCCATTTGTATATTTTAGTAATAAAGAACCTTGTAAACTCAAATAAGGAGCAATAGTAACCCTAGGTTAATTTTTTTTCTTATTTACATGTCATTAACAGTAAGATTTTTGTCACTGAACGTTACTAAATGAGAATGCAAATACCAACTTCGCACCACTTGTGCTATACCACAAAATTGTGGAGACTGGTTTACTTAATATAAATTTAGTCACTGAATTTGTCTCGTTCTATTAGTTTTCAGAAACCTTATAGTGGCAGTTTGTCAGAAGTCCAACCTTTTAATTGGATTTGCATAATTTTTGACAGGAACTAATCAATGCCGAGCTGTGCTTTTATTTTGTTGGTTGTCCAGCATCAGTAATATTGTTTATGTAGGTAAACTGCTTGCTTATGTCCTAAAATGTTAGGTTTCAAGATGCCAGTTCAGAAACTCCCTACCATGTATTAAAAATTCAATAATATCTAATTAAATTGGGCCTGTTTTGTGTTTCTATTCTAACCATTTTCAAATTGTTGGAAATCCATATCCTTTTTGATACTGTGTAGACTTTTTTTGCTTTTGTGGAATAAATTGGGTTAAATTAAAAATGTTAGAACTTTGGTATTTGTGTTGCCTTAAGTGTTGCAATTTATCTAATGTGAGTTTTTGTTTTCTTTTTAATAGTGATGCTCGCGTGGTTAAAGACATGACAACGGGAAAATCGAAAGGTTATGGATTTGTATCATTTTTCAACAAATGGGTAAGCTTATTATGAAAGGTTTAGCTGTGTCCTTTTAAAATGTTTGTCAAGAAATGTCCATTTTGCTATCTATTGACCATAAGTTGTTTTTGGAGTTCTTACTGATTTTTGAAGCAGCATATAGAGACATATACATTCTGTCATTCATTTACAATAAATCATTAATGCCAGTCAGCATAGCAGCATATTTTTAAAACTTGGTGACAAGTTAAATGCACCCGCACAGTTTTTGCTGAAATGGATAGGGATAATTGAGGAACAAATGCATACTGTTACAGATATTAGCAGTCCTCAAATTAACTTGGGATGTTCAAAACTCCTTAATTTGTATTTTTATTAATGTAGATTTTTTTTTTACATTCCATGATGATCTCAGAAATTTGAAGATCACTCTCCCTATATCAGTAAGGAAGCCGAAAGTCATTTTCACAAGCAAAGCTCTTGAGTTGAAGTCCAGATTCTTGTAATGTATAATGGGTAAAGTAGTAAGGCATGTTGTATGTAATACATTTCCCAAGCTGTTAAGAGACAAAGTAGAGACCCAGTTAGTGTCTGATAATAAAATCAAGTCTTTACTACTGTTGGCTTCATCTATAATACAGAAGTATATGAGCACCAGAGTATTATCCTAGACTTAATCATATCTAGAATCCCTAGAAACTATCTGTGCTTGAGCTGAAGTAGGCTTAAAAGCCATGTCCAACTATTCTAGGTTTAAACTTGTAGTTGAGAGGTGAGAATTTGATAAGGGCTCAGCTGGTGATAGTGTGCAAAACTATGTCATTAAGTTGAACATGTACATTTTCTGCTTTTTTTTTTTAAACTGTCGAGTTAGTGCATCTGGTGCATTTTATGTTGCAGCCTTATTCCAAAATGGACTAAATTCATTTTTTTCTTTAGAATTCTACACACAACACCCCATAATGACAACGTGAAAAAAGTTTACTTGAAATTTTTGCAAATTTATTAAAAATAAAAAAAATTGAGAAAGCACATGTACATAAGTATTCACAGCCTTTGCCATGAAGCTGAAAATTGAGCTCAGGTGCATCCTGTTTCCCATGATCATCCTTGAGATGTTTCTGCAGCTTAATTGGAGTCCACCTGTGGTAAATTCAGTTGATTGGGCATGATTTGGAAAAGCACACCTGTCAATATAAGGTCCCACAGTTGACAGTTCATGTCAGAGCACAAACCAAGCATGAAGTCAAAGGAATTGTCTGTAGACCTCCGAGACAGGATTGTCTCGAGACACAAATCTGGAGAAGGTTACAGAAAAATTTCTGCTGCTTTGAAGGTCCCAATGAGCACAGTGGCCTCCATCATCCATAAGTGGAAGAAGTTTGAAACCATCAGGACTCTTCCTAGAGCTAGCCGGCCATCTAAATTGAGTGATCGGGGGAGAAGGGCCTTAATCAGGGAGGTAACCAAGAACCCGATGATCACTCTGTCAGAGTTCCAGATGTCTACTGTGGAGAGAAAAGAACCTTCCAGAAGGACAACCATCTCTGCAGCAATCCACCTATCAGGCCTGTATGGTAGAATGGCCAGACTGAAGCCACTCCTTAGTAAAAGGCACATGGCATGATGAGACAAAGATTGAACTCTTTCGGTGTGAATGCCAGGCAACATGTTTGGAGGAAACCAGGCACCGCTCATCACCAGGCCAATACCATCCCTACAGTGAAGCATGGTGGTGGCAGCATCATGCTGTGGGGATGTTTTTCAGCAGCAGGAACTGGGAGACTAGGCAGGATAAAGGGAAAGATGACTGCAGCAATGTACAGACACATCCTGGATGAAAACCTACTCCAGAGCGCTCTTGACCTCGGACTGGGGCAACGGTTCATCTTTCAGCAGGTCAACGACACTAAGCACACAGCCAAGATATCAAAGGAATGGCTTCAGGACAACTCTGTGAATGTCCTTGAGTGGCCCAGCCAGAGCCCAGACTTGAATCCAATTGAACATCTCTGGAGAGATCTTAAAATGGTTGTGCACCGATGCTTCCATTCCAACCTGATGAAGCTTGAGAGGTGCTGCAAAGAGGAATGGGCGAAACTGGCCAAGGATAGGTGTGCCAAGCTTGTGGCATCATATTCAAAAAGACTTTTTTCACGTTGTCATTATGGGGTGTTGTGTGTAGAATTCTGATGAAAAAGAATTTAATCCATTTTGGAATAACGCTGTAACATAAAAAAATGTGGAAAAAGTGATGCGCTGTGAATACTTTCCGGATGCACTGTATAGTAGTTTAAGGCACCAATGCTTTTGTTTGTGTTTTAGTTCCAACTACATTGTTTTTGAGAATTTAATCCCTTTTGTCAGTAAGGACGAAAATGCCACTTCATGCTACTGGGCCCACTCTTTAATGGCATGGACAAGCTTTAAACTAATTTAAGAAGTGTTTAAATGTAGTCTTGGGCAAGGAACATTGCTGTGGATAACATTGTGGATCTGTACTTTTTTTCTTAGTTGTAATCAGTCAGTTTTATTTAAACTATTGTGATATCCTTAAGTTATCTTTAATATAGTCATTTCTTCAATCATGTCAGGATGCAGAAAATGCCATTCAGCAGATGGGTGGGCAGTGGTTGGGTGGACGACAGATCCGAACAAACTGGGCAACAAGAAAACCTCCAGCTCCTAAAACTACTTATGAAAGTAAGTCTGCCCCTTATAATGGCTAATGTTCTGTTTAAATGCTTTGCTTATTTTTAGTCAAGTGACATTTTTCATGTCTTTATACCATAATGTAAAATTTGCATGACCAGTTTTATCTGCTGTGATCCTCTTACATTGTATTATAGTCTATATTTACATTCTCTGTAAAGGAGGAAGTATCCAGCGATTTTGGGGGAAAAATCTGTACACACCAAATGCTTGCTGCTATTTACAAGGATTTAATTTATGTTACAGAAATTGATACATATGTAGCATTGTGCTCTGAAGTTTGTGCAGGATGAGTGCGTAAGCTCTTTTTCCCAATTGTAATTAATCTGGTCAGGAAAAGTGGGCCTGCTTGTTGATTTTACACTTATTTGGTTGCTGTACGTATTGCTGATCTTGCAAGCAAAAACCAGCAGTGGTACTACCTATATATAATTTATCTGGAATTTTTGCTGCTTTTTATTTAGGGCTTAAACTTATTTTTTGGGTTAAATTTTAGGGGTTTGGCAATCTTTTTAATTCCTCTTCAGTTGTCATATTGTAAAGCTAACTAGTGTATATTCCTTGAGTTCATTTAGAACAAATACTACTTTTTGATGTTTTTCACCAAGCAATAATGTTTCAAAGCAGTAGATGTAAATTGATGTTTGGTTAATAATAGTACCACTGAAGACTTACCTGATTTTATTTTGTCCGTGTGTGTGTGAGAGAGAGAGAGAGAGATTTGGAGGAATACAAGGTTGAGGAAGGACATTTACAACTTAATGTTTAACCTTTTTTTAATGATGTCTGCAATTAGTACTATCAGTATCTTGCATGTGTGTATTTAAATACCAGTAAATATGAATTGTACACTTTTGCACCAGTTTTTTGTAGACTTGTTCATTTTGAATTGCTAATTTTATGTTCGCTTGTTTCAGACCTTTTTTGAAGTAGAGCAAAAACAACTGAAATGACATGTGAATTTTCAAGGTTTAATTTTTTTGCATTTAAAAATGAATGTAAATTTTGTAAAAATTTAAAATGTTTATAGGATCACTGGTATGCTTATTTAGTGTACCAGTTTTAGTTTGTGCACATTTAGATTCTTCCATCGTATGGCATTATTTTTAACAGGAGGTAGTCAGGCTGGGCAGGAAAATCAGACTTTCAAAGGTAAGAAAATTCTTTTAGTGTTTACAGAAGGGGTTCTGTTTAGTGTACATGATTTTTAGAGTTGGACATTTTTACAGTGTATTTGGAGTCCCCAGAAAGTAATTGGAATATTGAGGGAAATGAAAAGGACCCCTGTAGCATTTAATGTGCACATCCAAAAGAGATGTTTTATTTCCACTCTAAATATTTTCACTTAACAAATTTCACATTCTATATTCAAAATATCACTGAGATGGGGAGAAAAAAAATCTACTGGTGGTGCCAAATGCCAAAAAATGGTGGTCTAAGCTTTGGATACTCGGTTGTAAATTGACGCCTTAGTGGGGTTTGGGAGGGGGAAAGTAAGAGAACATTTTCCCATCATACAATACTGTCTACTAATTAACCCAGGAAGGCAGTTGTGATTGCAAATTTTCTTTGCAGTTGATCTTGATAGAAAGTAGAGTGTTGCTTTTAATTAAGTTCTTTGCATAGATTATTTTGTAGATTTATCTGATCTTCAGAATATTGGCTTGTATCTTAATGTATTAATGTTGTTTTTATTTTGCTTTTAGTTTCTCACTTGAATTCAAAATGTATGATCGACACTTAGTATAATACTCTTATCCTTTCTGTATGTGAACACAGCATTTATGAACTAATAGCAAGCTTGTAAATAACTTGTTGATCACAACTTTGTATACTTAATTTATGTAATAAACCTGATGATGCTAAATTGCCAGTTTGACTTGAGAGCTGCACCAAAATGTAAATTTTTAGTTTGTTTTGCTGCTGTGTGAATCTGTAGGCAAATAATTGGGGGAAGGGGGGATACTCTAACAATGTCCCACAATCCCAATAACCTGTCATTGGTACTCACTTGTATATGTTAATTTCATCTGTTCTTAAATTTAGCTAAACAATGTTTAACCGCTTTTTTCAGCAAATACGAAGCAATTGTCCTTTGAGGATGTAGTAAACCAATCAAGCCCCAGCAACTGTACTGTGTATTGTGGAGGAGTGACGTCTGGTTTGACAGGTTAGACACATCCATATGCATTCACGTGTAATTGTAACATTGGGGAATTGGGTTCAGTATTTTTAGAAAGCTTCTTACTTTTATATCTTTTATGTGTTCTTTCTGACTTTTGCCTGTTTACATATTTTTGAAATACACAATTTAAAAAGGAAGGGTATAAATTCACACCACTTCCATGTGCTTTGTACTTCATTGCCTTGTATGCCAAAGTGTTTGGAACAATTGTATATACATTTTTATATTTTCTAATGATTTTGCTGTAGTACTAGGGTGTTGTGCCATGTTAGCCATTATGAATGCAGTAAGAAGTCAAGCAAAATGACACCTTTTATTGGCTAACTATAAAAAGATTACAATAGGCAAGCTTTTGAGGCAATTCAGGCCTCAAGAAGGGGCCCGAGTTGCCTCGAAAGCTTGCCTATTGTACCACAGCATTGGGTTGTGGTAGAGAAAACTAAAAGGTCTTTATTGTATTGCATTAACAACCCATACTATTTGTAATTCCCGTGCTCCCTCATTCTTCTACATTTTAAGCATTCTCACTGCAGCCTACCTTCCCCTTTTTATCCTTTTATGTTAAACTAGCAAAATACCCACGCTTCGCAGTGGCGAAGTACTGCCTTAAATTTTTTATTAAGAAGAAAATTAAACCTTTTTAAATTGAGGGAAAATATACCAATAATTAAAGATCTCTTTGTATACCACATTGCGAGTTCGGCCCTCCGATTGTAATATGACCAAACTGTGTGCTGAGCTTACTCTTGAGCATGCAACGTACAGTTGCTTGGATTGCTGCTGTCCTAATCAGTTTGAGTTTCATGGTTTGTTTCAATTACAACGGTATTTGCAGGTCTTGTTGTGTTGGAAGTGACATTCGGCATCTGTCAAGCGTTGTAACCATACAACCGGTTTCATCAATAACTTCACATACAGCTTTTGAGAGTTTAAACATTCATAAACATCAAAGTGTCCACTACTGAAATCGTGACCTGTGAATCTAAGATGTTTTAAAGGCATTGGCGGTGGTCCAAAGGTGTAAAATATTATAATGTTTCGGTACACTTGAAAGCAACAACCGAACAATTCAGCGGCAGCCATCAACTCACATGCAGAACCATCGGTGAAGGGCTTAAGCATTCCACTCTTATTGTGCTCCTGTGTAGTATAATCTCCTGTACCAGCATCGGTCCACACCTTGAACCTGTCCCAGTCATTCAATACATAAGACACAATGTTCCTCCGGATATCAAGAGTGAGCCTGATATGGCCGTGCAATATGTAACAAAGAGAATGGAAAAGGCAGGTGCCATCTCCGGGCATGGAAACCACTCGGTAAATGACAGTTCTTTCATCGATGGTGATCACCTCGATGGAAATGTTAATAGGGGTATGGTTGGAACGATAAAGGAAATGGATACATGAAATCTAAAATACCTACACAATAACTATAATCCATTTATTTATTGCCAACAGCAATAAATACGTACAATGCAAAAAAAATAGTATACAGTAAATGTGTGTACACTGACACTAAACGTGCGTACATGTACCAAGTACTGTAAGTAGAAAATTAATTATGGTTACTAACCAACGATGACTTGTCCGATAACAATGAGTTTAATTTTACTGCACAATAAAGGAGAGAGTTACAGCCCTTCTAAAAGAGCCACTTCAGGCAATTGTGTAGCACTGCCGTTCTTCTTCTGGCAGTCTTCAATCCAAATCCCTAAAGCAGATTCCATCCAGACTACTGCCTTATTACATCCACTTACAACTCGTTTTGCACCCTGGTTTAAAGGACACTGCGGCCGTAGATCTTATATACCTTTCCTACTTTTTAAATAAAAAGAATCGTAGCCTCATTGATGCTGTAATAGCGTCCTACAGCGGAAGCTTTTCCCTTCATTCAACAAATCCAAAACGTTTACCCTATCGGCAATCGTCAATATCTTCCGTTGGAGCTTGGGCACGGCCCCTGAAGCAGTAGCAGGAGCAGATCGTGTTGGAGCCATAATGAAGGGCTTGACTATGCACAAAGATAAACACAAAAGAGCACAAAAGTTAACTCTTTACACAGCGAAACACATTGATGCTTAATGAGCGAGACGAGACTTCCTGGTTAACACTGCATTCAGCACACATGAACTTAACTGCGTGCTCTGATTGGTTAGCTTCTCAGTCATCCACCAATAACATCCCTTGTATGAAATCAACTGGGCAAACCAACTGAGGAAGCATGTACAGGAAGTAACAAGACACATTGTCCGCAGAACCCGCGAAGCAGCGAAAAATCTTCATTATATATTTAGTTATGCTTACATATAAAATCCACGATAGAGTGAAGCCGCGAAAGTCGAAGCGCGATATAGCGAGGGATTTCTGTACAGATAAAGAATGTTGAAAGAATGCTTTTTGGCAAATCAGTCTACAAAAAGTTTTGAAGAAGCAACATGGTCTTTTTTTGGTTGTGACTTTCTCCTAGGGCTTTTCTCTTGGGGTATTGTCAATGTTACTTTCTCTCAGTCTTGGATTTTATTTTGATTGCATGTTGTTCAGACCTTCCGTTAATCCTGTTTTTGCCTTGTACCCCACCCCCAATCCCACTTTTCTACCCCATTCTGCAGAACAATTGATGAGACAGACTTTCTCACCTTTTGGACAGATAATGGAGATAAGAGTTTTCCCAGATAAAGGATATTCCTTTGTTAGGTATGTAAAAAAAAAAAAGCAACAGTTACGATTTTGAATTGTTTCAGAATCCTGTTTTCTCTTACCATAATGAAATGTTTGGCATTTTAACAAGGGTTAATTCATTAGTTTTATTTAGCATGTTGACTTTTTATACACCAAGTTCAGAGAGACTTGATTGTTTTTTTTTTCTCTTAGAAGTCATTTGCTATACCCTTTTCAGGGTGAAGAAATGGGTGGTATCGGTCAATGAGTAACTTTGTTGGCATTACATGGGTTTCTTTGTGGGGAACTGCGGCCACTTAACCAGGGTACAGCTAAGGATTTCATAGCCTGCACATGTCCATCGCACTTGGTTACCCTGCACATGTTTGCTTCACACACTTGGAAGCGTCCACAGAGAGAATTTCTGAGGCAAATGCTTGAGAGATCACATTATTCCTTTCTCTTGATGAAATTGTCTCAATATTTAAGAATTTAAATTTGTTGATGAGGTGGGTGTACAGTGCTAAGCTCAGCATCATAATCTCCACAGACAATCTTCTTGCTTGTTTTTGCATTCACAGCAGCTGTTTATTTTTTTAACACATCTTTAAGACGGAGCATTTTTGCCAAAGAAATATGTACATGCAAACGAGTTTAAGAAACCAATTAATAGTAGTACTTCATTACATTTATATAGCGCTTTTCTCAGTACTCAAAGCGCTGTCCACACAGAGAGGAACCGGGAAGCGAACCCACTATCTTCCACATTTTCCTTACTGCAAAGCAGCAGCACTACCACTGTGCCACCTGTCTCTGCCACATTACTCGCCTTACCCCAGTTTTGTGTGAACACAAGTCATTTGAGTGTTAAATGTGTAGAAAACAATTTTTAATGCCATTGTTTTTATTAGGTTTAATTCGCATGAAGGTGCTGCACATGCAATTGTTTCTGTCAATGGGACTTCTGTTGAAGGACATGTTGTGAAGTGTTACTGGGGTAAAGAGACTCCTGATATGAACCCCATGCAGCAAGTTCAAGTAAGTGGTTCACATTATTTTCCTTTGTAATGACATTTTTATTCCTATTTGATCAAGGAGTAGATTTGGAGATACTGGTATTTACTCAACCCCCTTCAGATTTTGTCATAACAAAATGTAAGGATTGTTGTCAAATCGTTCAATTATGATTGTGCACATTTCTGTTTGTAAATATTTTTTTCTAATAAGTAAAGAATGTTAAATCCAGCTTTCATTGAACTCTACATTACAGGCAGAGCTTTTCAGGAAGGAAATTTCTCATTTGAGATGTTCCTACCTCTTTCATTAATTTAAATTTCCTGTTTGTACCCAAATGTGTGTTTAGAGTCCCTCTGAAGACTCGTTATCAGACTGTTTTATTGGCGTACTAGAAAATTGGGTTAGTTAATGCTTTTTCCCCATACATATCAAATTGGCTAGACTTGTGTGCGCCATCTGTTTACTAAGCAATCACCACACTGAGCAACCTAAATTTCAATACCTAATCTAAAATGAGTGTTGAAATGGAACTTTTTATGCAAATGTTGATTTTTCTGTCTTGTGTATTTCATGTAACATTTCCATGTGTTAGTGAGAGACCATCACAAATCATTCAGTAGTAATAAAAAAAGACTTGTGTTCTTGGTATGTTGCAGTGTTGGCTACTAACATTGGTATGTCAGATTTAATGTACACATCTTTAGACATGCACAGAGTTTAAGACTATTGGTTGAGGTGTTGCTGTAGCTGTATATACTCTGCAGTTTTAATCAAAATATCGACTTCACCTGTCTTTACTATACTACATCGTTCCAAATTGGATTCTTCTACACTTTATGGAATGTAATTAGGTTAGGCAATGTCATCATTAGCGTAAAGTAAGATAATGTACTTGGCAATTTGGCTATATTGTAGCTTGTAGCCAACTGCAGTGTACTCGGTCTTGGGTCAGACTTGGCTTTCTGTATAATTAAACTTTGTCTTGCTTCCCAATGGGTCTAGGATACAGTTGCATTATTGTGCTAGAGCATGTGAGGTCTACCATTAATTTATTTAATATTGGATTTTATTTTCCAAAATGTGAAATTTTCATAATCCGCCTTGCCCTGTGAACTGTTAAATTGTAGTACTAAAAGTCTATATACCTTCCAAAGCTTTCTTTTCTGTGAATTTTATTTTGGATAATTTTCTAATAGCAGTAAATTGGTATGTGTTCTTTGTGTATATTATGCACCTAGCTGTATAGTCTACATCAAAATATTTTAACACAAGTTTCAATTCCATGTGGGTGGTATTTGACAATGTAGGCTAGCCATGTGGTGATTATGGCAGTATTTTTTCTGGTAGATATTTTTGAGTTGTTTACAGCATAGTTTGATAACTGATTTTTAGCTTCTGGCAGTACATAAGCATCTAGGCCACTTTGGAAATCTGACATCTGCATTCTGCTCTTTCCTGTAGCAAAACAAAGTAGGCTTTGCACAGCCATATGGACAGTGGGGGCAGTGGTATGGCAATGCTCAGCAAATTGGCCAGTATGTACCCAATGGTTGGCAGGTTCCTGCTTATGGAATGTATGGACAAGCTTGGAATCAACAAGGATTTAAGTAAGTTGGGCATCCTGACAGGTGCAAAATACATTGAAACGTTATGTTTGTTTATTGATTACTGTTTCATATGCTCAGAGGTGGGCTAGTACCTGATATGATTCAAAGGTGATGTAATTAAAAGGCAAAAACGTGATTGTAGTGTGATCTGAATTCATGAAATGCACCATTATAGGAAGGTCAGAATGGATAAACTAGAAGTCTATTGAAATACAGGGTGAGTCAAAATTAACATTTGAATGGAGGAAACAATTCACAAAACATACTTCATATGTGCAAGATTTACAGGAATGTCTCAACCTGTTTGCCATCATGTTCAACACATGCACCATATGTGGCACACAAATTGTCCACATAAATTGTATAGGTGGGTGTGCGGTTGTGTGGGGGTATGTGTGTATGTATGTGTATATGTATGTATATATATATATATATAAAATGTGTGTGTGTGTATGTATATGTGTATATATATATATATGTGTGTGTGTGTATATGTGTGTGTGTGTGTATATGTATATGTGTATATGTATATGTGTATATATATATATATATATATATATATATATATATATATATATATATATATATATACACACACACACACACACATAAAGTGGAACCTCGGTTCACGACCATAATTCGTTCCAGAACTTTGGTCGTGAACCGAAGCAGTTTCCCCTATAGGATTGTATGTAAGTACAATTAATCCGTTCCAGACCGTACAAACTGTTTGTAAAAATACGTAAAGATTAAGCACAAATATAGTTAATTACACCATAGAATCCACAGTGTAATAGTAAACTAATGTAAAAACATTGAATAACACCGACACAAAACACCCAGGCTCCCTGATCAGCTACACGAGCTCTCTCTCTCTCTCTCTCTCTCTCTCACCCCACCAAAGCCCCTGGCTCACACGCTCTCTCTCTCTCTGTAGCGCGTGCACACACCCATCCCTTCCCTGTCAGCTGCCTGTGCGCTCTCTGCGCTTGCTCGCTGGCGCTCTCTAATCTCTGTAACACAGCAGAAAAAAAAGGAACAACAAATCCGAAGCGCTTGCAAAAACCAACTCACAAGCAAACCAAAAAGATTGCAGGAGATCACGCCATTAAACCTAAAGCCTGATCGCTGTAAACAATGTTTCTAAAATTTGTTTTAAGCACAGCAGAAAAAAAAGAACAACAAACCCGAAGCGCTTGCAAAAACCAACTCGCAAGCAAACAAAAAAGTAACATTGCAACAAATCACACAATGAAGTCCTCCATGTAAACAATTTTCTTAATGAGTTTTAAGCACAAGGAAAAAAAGCGAACATTTGAAAAAAGAGAAATGTAACATCGCACCTAATCGCGCTATGAAAAGTTCCATCTGTAAACACTTTCATGAGTTTTAAGCACAAGGAAAAAAGGGAACATTTGAAAAAAGAGAAAAATATTGCAACAAATCGCATTATGAACTAAAAAATTAAACTTTTGAAAAATCCGTAATACAAAAACCACCACGAAAACTAACCTTGCATGAAACAAGTTCTGGCATGAAGTGTTTTCCTTCAGGTGTTTTCTCTGTTGTGATTTCTTGGGTTTCTGGTGCTTTTAGCTGTTTAGCTGGTGGGAGTGAAAGCCTCATGCAGCCATTCCAAAAATAAAGTTCTTGTGACCCAACCCTTCGTCTTTGCCCTCCACATTACTGGCAGTCTGGCTTTGTTTACATTATACTGCTTGAAAGGACGAGGGTTCTCAGATTGGTAAATGAGTAAACTGGTAAACAGTTTTTCCACCTCTTGTAATTTCTTTTTTTTACTTCGATTTCAATTTTCTTCAAAACTTACTTCTGACCACTCTCCACTTGCTTAGAAGCCATAGATAACTGCAAAAGCACACGAAATACTGTAGAGCACAAAGAGAGTGCACATCTTATTGAAAACAATGAACAAGGAGCGGCTTTGCTTAAATGAAAAAGCATGGCAGCTCTCTTTCTCCGGCTGCCTGTGGTGGTGGTTGTGGTTCGCTTGACTACAGCCTACAGATAGGGTGGCAAACACGTGCAGCAATATCCTCCTCCACCCCACCCCCGCCCCCAGCAGGCACGTGCTCGCTCGCTCTTGCTCTCTCTCTCTCTCTCTCTCTCTCTCTCTCTCTCTCTCAGCTCAGACAGGCAAGGGAAACTGGCTTGTTCGTATACAGAGTGTGTGGTTGTGAACCGAGGCAAAAATTTGCGAGCTTTTTGGTCGTGAACCGGGACGTTTGTGAACTGAGGTTCCACTGTGTGTGTGTGTGTATGTATGTATATATGTGTGTGTGTGTGTGTGTGTCAGCAGCAATCCAAGCTGTGAGAAAACAGTAAAAAGGAGGCGTGTCAGACGTCGTGGTACATTTTCTGATGCAGCTACCGAAAACAACTTCGTGACGCTGCCGCCAAATACACAAAACAATTGACAATCATGTTACGTTATTTTCAAAATGTTTCCTTTTCTTTCTCTTTCCTTCTTTAACACACTACTTCTCCGCTGCCAAGCGCAGGTATGTATATATATATAGATAGATAGAGATATAGATAGATAGATAGATAGATAGATATCTATATCTATATCTATATCTATATCTATATCTATTAGACATGGCACGATACCACTTTATGTCCGATACCGATATTGTGAATTTGGATATCTGCCGATACGTCACAAATCCGATACAGTCATTGAGTCTTTTTTTTAAACAGAAAACAAAAATTAATGCTTTCAAAAAAATGTCCAGATACATTTTATATACCTCAACACAAATACAGAAATCATAACTGTGATATAATAAGGAAGAAACATTGCAAAGAGAACATGGTTTAGTAACCGCTTCTTTTTATTTAAATGTCCTCAGTTTTAGCAGCATTTGACGGACCAGCACCATCCAAAAAATCCAAAAAGACAAGAGCAACTGTATACGAAAATAAAACATAAGATGACATAAAAGCTTAGTATCTAAAGAAACATTAATAATGAAATTCAAAGTGCTTTTTAATGCCAAACCAACACAGGAACTGCAATTTAAAATAATGCAACATAAAATATATACTTTAAAAAAAAATCTAGAATTGACCCTTACTTAATGGTTAACATAAATATACACCTACAGTGGGATGTCTTACTGAACTTGTGGAACTCTTTTCTTGCTTCACTTTAACATAAGGGGTAGGTTTTTCTTTAGAAAGATCAGCATTTCAGCCTTCTCAGCTGTCAGCCTGCTTCTCCTTTCATCAATAATGATGGAGGCTGTACTGAAGAGCCTCTCGCTCTCCACACTTGTTGAAGGTGCACAAAGAAATTTAGCTGCTGTACAAACCAGAGTGGGTAATCTAGGCTGGTTGACTTGCCAGTACAACAGTGGATTGTCTGAGCGCTGAATAGTTGGCTCACTGAGGTAGGTTTGCACTTCAATACATGCACTTGAGGTGGTTAACTGAGGAGCAGGCTCTACAGAGCTTTCCTTTAGGATTTCATCAAAAATACTTTCAAGTCTGCTGTGGCTTGCAGTTTCCATCCGTGGAGTCTTGCTTGCTGGTTCCACAGCAGCTGATTCACAAGATGTCCCCTCTGCTGGCTCTGAGGAATCTGATGTGCTTCTTTTAAACACTTCCTCCATCTTTTCACCTCTACGATCAAAGCTGCTTTTGCCTGGTTTGAGATTTCTACACTTGTGAAGTATCTGGAACGATAATAGCCAAACCACAATATTAAGAGATTATTATACTGTTGGCTGATGAAATATTACAATTTAACTTCCTCACAGTCAAGTGTGGGATTTGTGAGTAAATGTCTTTAGCTCTCTCACTGACACACACGCCACACACACACACACACTCTCTCTCTCTCTCTCTCTCTCTCTCTCTCTCTCTCTCTCTATCCCATTCTTTCTCTCTCTCACCACACACTCTGCCTCTCTTCCCCCCTCCCTCTCACAAACGCACACATTAAAAAAAATTCCATACCTGTCTTTATATCTTGGATCCAGCAGTGTTGCAACTGCATATAGTGGCTCAGATTCTACATCTTTGAAGCGTCTGTTAACAGCCTCGAGAAGGGTGATCTTCATCGTCCTTATTCCCTCGTCACTTTCATTTCGTCGAGACAGAAGCGCTTAAGGGCGCAGAGCGATGGGGATAACATCAGATGCTGATGACCATGAGGAGCTTACCTCCCTTGTCAACTCTTCAAAGGGGGCCAGAGCTGCTACGATCTTTTCAAGTAGCCCCACTGACGTGCACACAGTGTGGCTGGCAGGTCATGCTCGCGGAATATGCACACAAGGCTCGTTTTGAGCGATGAGGCTCTCCATCATATAATATGTGCTATTGCACCGTGTTCGCACATCTTGTACCAGGCGCCGGTGGCATATTGAGCTCAATTTGAATGTTCTCCAAGCGTGAATATGCAAGTGCAGAGTGCTTAAAGTGACCCACTATTTTTCTTCCGACAGCCACTGCATCACTAATACTACGTTGCGATAACAGTCCCTCATTCACCACGAGTTGCAAAGTGTGCGCGAAGCATCCTAAACTTGGAACTCCTAGTCTATCCATTGCCTTTATTACGTTGCTGCCATTGTCTCGTAAAACAACATGAACTTTGATTTTGAAAATTTCCATTCATTTAACATTTCCTCTATAGCCGTGCGATGCACTCTCCTGAGTGTGAGCCACGGCTGCTTAGCGTGCAAAACTGCTTTTGCAACTTAAAACTTGAGTCTATCCACTGTGCTGTTAGACCTAGCAAGGACAATGGACACACGTCTGAGCTCCAAATATCTGAGGTCAAGCTTAAAGCGGGAACGCTATCCAAGCATTCAAAAATGAACTTGCGCACTTGTTTGTACTTATCTGGAACGGCTGTCTCGGAGATAAAATGTCGGTTTGGTAGCGCGTAACGAGGCTCCAAATGCTCCATTAAGCACCGAAACCCCACATTCTCAACAACAGAAAGGGGCTGGTCATCAAGCACAACAAACTCGACGATTTTCTCTGTTATCAGCTTTGCTTTGTTGCTTTCTGGAGGGAGTTTCTCGCGTTTCTGAATTGTTTCAAACAGTGTTTGTTGATGCGACACCATTTTCTTCTTGGCGCTCGTGGAATTAATAAATTCCGTGTACTCCTTTCCATGATATTTCTGCAGGTGTTTAATCAGATTCGTTGTGTTAGTTTCCAACTCTGCTACCACCCGCGAAACACTTGTATTGCATAAATTACATTCGCAGTCTTGGCTTTTTCTTCTTTGAGTCGAAAGTAACTCCAAACTGCTGACATGTCGGCAAGTCTCACACGCAACAGAAACTCTTATCACGTGATGCATGTCCCAAATCACGTTATGCATGCGGTAATTATTTTCCGTAATTTTTAAAGGATCAAATTAAATTTTTTATTGCTTCCCGATTTCCGATCCAATAATTTGGGTCAGGATCGGACCGATACCGATCCAGAATATCGGATCGGCGCATCTCTAATAAATATATATATATATAGATAGATAGATAGATAGATATGAGAACAACACTCATATCAATGAGATAACAATTACAATAACAATCATGTTACGTTATTTTTAAAATGTTTCCTTTTCCTTTAACACCCTACTTCTCTGCAGCGAAGCGCGGGTATTCTGCTAGTTATATATATATATATATATATATATATATATATATATATATATATATATATATATATATATATATATATATTATATATATATATATATATATATATTATATATATATATATATATATTATATATTATATATATATATATATATATTATATATATATATATATATATTATATATTATATATATATATATATATATTATATATATATATATATATATATATATATATATATATATATATATATGTGTGTGTATAAAATAAAATGTATGTAAATAACTAACAATTGGTGTTTTTATTGTAATACATGGTGCACTTTGAACAAATGGCAAACTTGCTTCATTTTAAAAATAAAAATTATCCAGCTCAATTTTATCTGGTTAGAGGACAGATTGTTCTGAAATGTTGAAAGCAGCAAATGAATTTGTTAAAGCCAGCAGGTCCTTTGTTAGATTGCTGTGAAAGAGCTATCAATACAGGCTACAGAATATGTCTGTGAATTTTGCTTCACATGTATGTACACAAATAGTACAATACCTCATTATAGTAGTGCAATTGAATGCAACAAGAAACTTTCATGGAAAAAGCAGTCGCCCTAGACACTATCACAGTGCTGAAATGATCCAACACTAGGCTTTTTAGAAAAATGCAGTATGATCTATTGCCAAATAGTGGGCAGTGTATTGTGGTAACTAAGGCATTGAGCCATAAACTGCTGGTTGCTGATTTAGGTCTGTCTCACTATTCAGTTCTGAGAAAGTCACTTAGTTTGCCTATTTGCCAAGTTTGTGGGGGAAGGTGAACTGTTGTGGTGGTAAGTTATGGTTTAAGGTGTCAGCAAAATGGACACCAATTTGAAGCTTCTGTGCCATCTAGTTTTATCTGGGGAGTTGCCGACATGTGATGGTATTGAAAGTGTTGTTAATTGTATTAGAGACTACATTTTAAACACTGAAAGTAGCTGGAGTAAGTTCTGTTTGCAGTTTTCAGACATAATTATTAGGCAAACATTGTATTGGTTGTATGCGTTTTTAAACATTTTCACCCAGTCAGAATTCCATATATTGCCAAAAGCACGTAGCAGGGTGGAAAGACTTTTTGTTGCGTAATTGAACGTGCAAGTCATTTTTACAAATTAACTTTTTTCTTTACAGCTGGTGTAGACTTTTTTTATAATATTGCTTTTCTTTTAATCTTGTAGCTGAACAATGCTTCAAGCTGAATGAAAGCTGGATTCTTCAAAGAAACCATAAGCCAATCAATAGAAGTCAACACCGCCTAACTTCAAGTTTTCCAATTTCACAAATTACATCTGTGCTGCCTGTCCCCTCTAATGGAATGAACGATCTTCAGTTTCACGTGGAATCAGAAGAATTTTTGTTTGTATGATTTTTGCTTTAGCACAGCTCAGCACTGAACTCAGAAAGAGGATGTCAATTTCAGGGCCCTGTTCTGCCATTTTGGGAATTAATCGTGTTCAGTTTTATTTAGTGGCCTCCCCACACCCCTTGCCCTTCCATTTATAAAGCCAAACTGTTAGCATAAATTAATGCTAACTTAAGTCTTCATCCCCAACTAATTTGGGACAGAACCAAATTCTTCAAGCCTGACCAGATTAGAGGGGGGAGAGTAGGTGGGATTAGCTCAAATGTTGAGACACTGCCTTACTACTTAGTATGGTTTAACACTGAGCTGAGATGTTATCTGTGTGTGTGTCTGTGTGTGTGCTTGCGCTTTTTTATAATTGATATGAGGGTTGTAATGAGGGGGCAGAAGAAAAAATGGAACACTGAAGTTTCAGGCCAGAGGAATTTAATGTAAAAATTGAGAAAATCATGACTTCACACTGTAACTTTGTCATTGTTAAAAGTATTTGGGGATAGAGTGAATAGATGAAGGGGTTCAGATTGTCAATACTTTTGTTTTGAAAATGTTCGACATTGTTTTATTTTCTTATTTGAGTACATGTTTAATAAATTGCAGGGACTGCTGCCATTTTTCCCTTATTTTTTATGGACAGAAAATATATTGCACAGATCTATTTCAAAGTTTTTTTTTTTTTATTTTTTTTTTTTTATAATTACACTTTATGGTAAAATTTTAATTCTGCATTCCAGGATACTTTTAATTGAATTTGAAAACAAACTGTAAGCTTGTATTTATTATGACTGCAATACTGCATTTAATGAACCTGGACTATTGGCAAGATTCTTAAAGGTCATTAACTTTTTTTTTTCCTCCATAGCATCTTGCAGCATTTCATATTTTGTTTACTAGTGGTCATTAAACCTTAGGGGCATGTACATTTGAATTTAGTTAAAAATTTCATGCCAATGTATGTTTGGGTGCCTTGTTTTCCAAGATTGGGAGTTGGGGTGGGAGGGTTGGGGTTGTTGAAAGGTATTTTGTAACTAATACTGAAGAATTCCATTATTGGCACTTTTGCCACTTAATAAAGGCTGGGCGGCTTAAAACTTTAAGACAAAAATGTGTTATTACTTTTGAAGTTAACCTTTTTGTTTTCATGCAGTAGATGAACTGGACAGGTGCCTGAACCCAGTCTGTTTCCTCTTGTCATCTTAACAGAAATTCAGTTGTATTCCGAAAAATGGTTGAATGAACTGCAGTGGGAAGGTTCTTAATTTGGGTACTATGATACATTTTATTTATTTACTGCCTTCCCCATGCTCAATGAACTTATGGCTGTTGTCAGGTGTTTAGATCAATGATTTCTTGTGATGGAGCGCATTGTTTATAGCACTGTTATATTGACCAACGATTTATAAAACATTTGAGAAGATGTTTTTCTTTTCCACTTGACTTAAAATTGCTGTTGTGGACCCTTGGCATATGCAATCGGTAGTTCATATGTTGCATTTGCTTAAAGGAATTTTCCACAGGGTGTGGTGGTGGTTTTTTTTAGTCTTGCAGAACAGATCTAAAGTTTTTGATAGAATTGATGTCTGTGGTGACCAATGTTGGACAACAGCAATCGATATAAAACTTTTCAGGAAAAAAATTTAATGTAATCGACTGGACAGTTTATACAGTTGTATACCCACCATGTTCCAAACATGTAATTTTACTAAAATACTGTTAAATTACCTTGAGACATTTCTGGTAGTTAATTGTAACATGCTGAAACACACAACCAAACATTTCAATTAGGTCTTTAACACTTGTATCCTTGATAAATATACACAGGATATGGCCAGCGATTTACCGTGTATAGTATAGAATCCTAAGAAAGACTACTTGCAGTTGTTGACATATCTTGCTAGATACTGCAAACGGTTACAAAGAAAGCCTGTTGTGATAACTGAACCACTTCCTTCGACAAGAGTGTTTGGCAAGGTATTAGAAAATCACGTGGGACAGTAGCAGAAGCTGTATGGATGGTTCGCGTTACCTGTGGGGGAGTAAATGACAGTGTTCTCTGAGGACACAAAGTGTGAAGAACGTTTGTGGAAATATGGCTTTATCTAATCATAGAACCGTGCTACAGATTCCCACCAAATTCGAAAAACTAGTTTAGATCTGCATGAGCTGGTAACGTATACTGTGTTCCCTGGAGTGCAATACTGAGGACTATAGCAGAAGCTCAGGAAATGGATTACCTATACCTGGGATAAAAATGCCTTGAGCATGAGAGAGAAATTTGCCACAGCAAGAGGATGAAAATGGTACAATCTGGCTGGTGGATGAGTAATAAAAAGAGAACCAATGTTGTTAAACACCATACTGAAGACAGGTGAATGTCTCTGGATGCTGAATGTCGATGTTGTCCGTCTTGTAGCTTTCTGGTTATACTGTAAGAAGCAGCATACATCAACCGAGTATCTGCAGATTGTGGTGCTACTTCATTATGTACACTCGTCTTGTGAGCTGAAAGCTGAACACAATTGGGGATCTCCCCTGCATTTTCCAATTTTGAATTTGAACTAATGCTGTATGTACTTATAATTTGCCTTTAAGCTGACATCTTTTAAAATTCTTCACTGTCTAGTATATACATGCTTGGAATTTAATATTCAGAATGAGTTAGAGGTTTAATTCAGAATAAACTATACTGAGGCAGATTTAAAATGCTGATGGCACTCTTGACTTGAAATGTGGGCATAATTTTTTCTTAGTTTATGATCACCATTTTGTCTAAACTTTCATATTTGTAATTGCTGTATAGTGTGCATGCCACAAAATATTAAATGAAAGGTAAATGGTGAAATCTTCGTCAGATGTGCGTTTTAGCTTTTGTTATAGGAAAAAATTGGAGAGAATTTGAACACCTCAAATGTTCAGAAAAGTGAACATTTGAGATCCACTGCATATAGGCTAGTTTTATGACCACCTATGAGTCTCAATTGAATCCTAAAGGAATCTGGGCATGTTGTGTCAATTTTGGACTAGAACCAATCCTGGGTGCCTCATACTTAGATGGAATTGACATTTAACTAGTGCCTTTGTGTGGGTTGAAACAAATCAGTATAAAGAAGACCTTCCCATTCGTTTTCATCCATGTTCTTGGGTAAGTTTAACTGTTTAGTTTGAAGAACTGGGTAGGGAGGTTTCAGAGGTTTTGAGCCTCAAAAGTACTTACTGTAAGGGTATGTTAAGTCTACTGTTAGAGGCAGTGAGTGTGGCACTGAAGATGGTTGAAGCTGGAGTATCACAGGACAGGTAAAGCGTCGAATGAACTCTTTGTGGATGACATTGTCTTAATTGCAGAATCACCTGATCATTTTTTGATTAAAAGTTAATAGCAAGTGAGTTTGAAAAACAAGCAAAAAGTCAAGTAATGACTAGTGAAATCAACCAAGTGCCAAAGCTAAAAAGTGATGGAACAAGACAAAGCAAGTTGCATTTCTTGGAAGATTAGTAATTGAAATGGATAAACAATATAAAGCACACAATTGGTTGCCTTCAGCTTGAGCAAGATTTAGGAAACTGAAAAATCTGTCCAAAAATGAAACACTTTTAATCCCATTGTTTCATGAATGGATCAGAGTACTGGTGTCTTTGGAAGACCGATGAGAAGAAAATGTTTGTTGCAAAAATTAGTTTGTTGAAAAGAAAATTGGGAAAATCCTGAATAAGATGGGAAGTGTAGTTAAATGGGAAATGCTAAAGCAGAATAGAACACTAGCTGAATGTTCTGTTTTGGTTTGGGCTTGTAATATGAATGGGGGAGAAACTATAACCATCTAAAGCATTGTGCAGATATGTGGAAGGAAGTAGGGGCGGACGAAGACAACAAAATTATCAATAAAGTAAAACAGACATCTGTTGAAGCTACCTATAAAACAGCAGCTGATGGAAGCGAAAGAGGAGGGCTTGCATGTGCCTGCAGTTCATCAAGTCTAGAGGTGTTCAGTATCTTTAGGCTTGGTTGCTTTTCTCTGTCATTTCTGATCCTATGACCAGAGTTGCAACCCATATTCTTGAAGTGGTCTTTCTTGTGGTTCTAACACCATAATTTTAACTCTTTTAGGGCTAGTTTTTTTTTCCCATCTCACAGGGCTGAATATTTTTCCAAAAACGTAACTTTTTAAAAAAAAAAAAAAAGAGCAATTGTTTAACATATTAAATCAACAAAAAATATTTGCTTTTGACAAATGTTACAGTCTTGCATGTTGTATGTTCCTGCGTACTATGATTTCACATACAATTATTTCACATTCATATCACATACATGTTACACAGCAAAGTCCTGCAAGTATGATATCATTCAAAGCAGCCATTTGCATGCATTGCCACATTGCACTGCTTACAATGAGTGTTGCACTGGTGTTTCCTTTTCAGTTGGTGCTGCACTTTCTCACATATATTGTTAGTGTGTACTGTAGGGAGAAGTCACCCATTTGATATCGTGCCATGCCACTGCCACCACCCACCGCCAGAAAGCCGTATTGTCACCTCTTTTCATCTTCACCCTGTCTGGCTTCAACTGTGAAGGCATGTGTCTCCTGTTCACCCGCACGGTGCCACAAGCTCCAATTCCCCTGCTCTGTAGCTCCATGAACAATTCTGGGCATGTATAAAAATTGTCAATGTACACAGCATGACCCAAATGTTCACAGCCCTGAAGCAGCTCCAGCACAACCTGACTTGTCAAGGGACAGTTCACTCTTTGAAAGGAATACTTTCCTGTATATGTAATTACTTTCAGGCAGAAACCAGTGTTTGCTTCTGCCCGTACAAAATCCTTTATGCCATACTTTGTGGGCTTGTCTGGCATATATTGGTGGAAAAAAGGCATCCCTTGTGTTTTATCATAGACTCATGCACAGACAAATTTCGGCCAGGCTGATAAAATTGTTTATATGTTGGTTTCACAATGTCAAGCGGGGCTGAACTTTATACATGGAGTTATAGCCTGGCTCACCCCTTGGGATTTACTTCTGGTTTTCGCAGAAGTGAATAAAACTTTACAGCAGCAGCATGTACCTATCACGTGGCATAACCTGTCCAAAGCTTCAAAAAAAAAAAAAAGCGGTCTTGGTAAGATACTTAACTGTGCCTCATGCTCTGTGTACTGGATGAAAACAGCTTTGTTAATGATAATTTAATCTCTGACACTGGAAAAAACCCAATTACTTTTGAACATGACATTCTTCTATTTGGGCACGGGATCTGTGTAGCCTGTAATAATTATGTATCAGTTCATATTCGGTATGTTCTCAGTTCTCCTTTATTCCTATCCATGATTAGACATGGTGTCTGAAGTTCAGTGCTGGGACAAGTCATTTCTGTGTGTGTTTGCATTAGGAAGTGACATTTGTTAACAACACCTTGAACTGTAGGTGTCTGCAGTAGGAAAACACTTTTATAATGTAATTAACAGTGGAGTGCCAGAGCCCTCCCTTTGAAGCAGTGGCTTAAAGGTTGGAGCCAGTTCTGTACAGGGCATTATTAGTCCATTGCCTGGTCCTCTTTCATGCTCGGCCATACTAGCACAGGACTAGTTTAACATTGCTAATCAAAATACACACCTTTGAGGATGTAGGAGGGAAAACCCATGTAGATGTGTGGAGAATGTGCAAATACCACAGACAGTCACTGGGTGTGGGATTTGTTGGGCAACAATATTGTGCTGACAATGACAGAGGTTTGTATGGAACTGCCTTAGTGTGTGTTTGTGTGTGTTCTGCGGTGGGTTGGCACCCTGCCCAGGATTGGTTCATGCCTTGTGCCCTATGTTGGCTGGGATTGGCTCCAGCAGACCCCCGTGACCCTGTGTTCGGATTTAGTGGGTTGGAAAATGGATGGATGAATTTGACAGTTGCAATATGGAATTTTCAAAAATTGCAAAACCCATGCAGTGTGGTGTTAAACTATGGAGTGTTTATGCTGGGTCACGAGATGATTGTGGAGTAAAATTAACTAAGCATGAATTCTGCAACAAGTGAAATAGCGGCCGCTTTTTGCTGTAATATTTGTGTGATCTGTGATGTTTCAGTATTATGTTGACAATGACAGTATTTGCCAGTTGCAATATGGAATTTAAAAAAGTTTTGTGTTTACCATGTATGCCTTTCAAACATGATTTTAATAGACACACTGTGTGCTGGGCTGTTGAGTGGGTCATGGTAGAAAATGTATTGAAATGAAAAAACTGAAATATCTTTTGCCAGGTTGAGACAGCTATGTCATAAACCATTCTAAAAATTTGTAATTCTTTAGTCCAATCAGATTTTCAAGGAAGTGACACCTAAGATTGGGTAAAGTGGAAACCAATCCTGGACAGGGTGTTCAACAAGCCAGATTCACAACATGCAAAGTTACAAGAGTCAAGTTACACACTGCTGATGTTTGTTTTTTTTTATGGACCCCTTACTGCTCAAAAATGGGTGGGGTTTTTGTGTGATTTTGACGTCTTTCTTTCTTAATCTTAGAATGCAACCAAAATAAATGATGCCTTATGACTGGCCTCATCTGGATGATTTGTGTTTGCATTGAGTGACTGTAACAGTGAAGATGGGTTTGCACATGCTAATCTGCTGTTCACATAATCGTATGTAGTTTGTCATACTCAGACATCCATCCATCCCGCTATTTCCTAACTACAGGGTCATGGGGGGTCTGCTGGAGTCAATCCCAGCCATCACAGAGTGCAGGGTAGGAAACAAACCCCGGGCAGGGTGCCAGCCCACCGCAGGGCGCACACACACACCAAGCACACACTAGGCACAATTTAGAATCACCAATGCACCTAACCTGCATGTATTTGGACTGTGGGAGGAAACCCATGCAGACATAGGGAAAACCCGTGAAGTGAACCCGGGTCTCCTAACTGCGAGGCAGCAGTGCTACCCACTGCGCCACCATGCCACCCATACTCAAACAGTACTTGCTTTCATTATCTTTTAACCTATAATCTTTTTCTCATTCAAAAGTATTATTTTAACTTTATATCTACTTTTGTCACAATGCTGATTACCATTGTGTGTGTGTGTGTCCCTAAATCAGGGGTCCTCAATCACAGTCCTGGATGGCTGCAGTGGCTGCTGGTTTTTGTTCAAACCCGGTTGCCTAATTAGAAAGCAATTCTTGGCAATAATTTAATTTCATGGCTTGTTAGTGCTTTAACTCTGCTATGTCTTGTCATTCTCACACCCTAGATTTTCTTCCCCTTTCTAAGAATATCATCCAAATGATTTGAAGGCTAAAATGGAGAAGTAATTCTCAGTCCTTCACTTTTTTTTTCTTCACGTTCCTTCCAAGTATTTAATTAAGCCAACTAGTTCATGATAAATAACACACTGGTGTAAATGGAATCGAGCTAAATGGGGAAATGCTACTCTCTGTGGTCATTTGCATGTTATTGCTAAGTAGGAGCAATTTAAAACCAAGAATACAACTGTTTAAGACTAAAATAAGCAATAAGTGTTTAACATCTTAACGACCGACCCATGGAGAATCCACTGCATCCACTGAACAGTGTCATCTCCATGCAGAGGAGTAGCTTCAGAGACAGACTGCTGTCACTGTCCTGCTCCACTGACACACTGAGGAGATCGTTCCTCCCCCACACTATGCGACTCTTCAATTCCACGGGGTGGGGGGAAGGCTTGGGGGCATGGGGGTGTTTAAACGCTAACATTATTCAAAGTTATTGTCTGTTTTTACATGCATTTTTATTACTCTTTAATTTTGTTTTGGTTTCAGTATACTGCTGATGGATTATGTTAATTTCCCGTTGGGATTAATAAAGTATCTATCTATCTATCTACTTTGAGCAGTAAGTTCTTCTTATTAGGCCATTGGGTTGTAGCAACAACCTGCAGCCCTCCAGGACCCCTGCCCTAAATCCACATTTCCTTAGTCCGTTCAGCATCATAGTGTTGCTTGTGTATAATATCAAACACATAACGTTTTGGCAGCACTGCATATAGATTTCCTTTGTTAATGCACATTTTTAACACTGAATGCTTATAGGTGTTCAACCACTATCTATTAATGGGTAAAGCTGCAGTGTTAGGCAGCTATTTTTAAGCGGGTTGGGGGGACGGGTCGAGTGAAAAAACCATCTTCTTGAGAGGGGCTGTACACATTCTGTCAGCTGTGGGGGGTGGGTGGTCTCGTGGCCATCGAACCCCTGCAGATTTTGTTATTTGTTTCTCCAGCCCTATGGAGTTTTTTTTCTGTCCTACCTGGCCATCGGTCCTTGCTTTATTCTTTGTAACTTAGTATTGCCTAATCTTATTTTTCTATTTTCCTTCTTCATCTTGTAAAGCACTTTGAGCTACATAATTTGTATGAAAATGTGTTATAGAAATAAATGATGATGTACATTACAGCAAACACATTGTTTTTTCCACCATAATAAAATTAATGTAGACCACATATTCACGGATTGTGTTTGATTTATTGAACCATGGAACATAAGCATACTATAGCATACTTTGTAACACTATCTACTTTTCCTGATTGTGTATGTAAAATAACATATTAGTGCATTAATCACTGATAAAGTATTTTACTGTTTCTGCAGCTTTGACAACTTAATGGGAAGAATGGAGTCTTTGATGAGCTTCATCTAGTGCACTGAAGTCAGGTATAATTCCTGATGTTTCTGTTTGCAGTACAGCAGACAGTTGGTCATCACTGAGAGAAGGTCTGTACCTGAATTTGTTGAATTTCATTACTGACAATGTCTGTTCACATATACAGTATATGTTGGTCCAAAGAGGACAAGCATTCTCTGAGCTAGTTTTCTCATTTTTGAGAGAATTGTACAATGTCAGGAATATACTGACTTGAAGTGTTCTGCCAACAATGCATCAGGTCTTTAAGTTCAAGTTGTAACTCGGTGGGGGCACTGTCCACATCACATGTAAAAGGAGCGGAAATGGTGAACATTTCAGTTTCCATTGCTTTGAAGTTTTCAGATCACCAGGAAAACTCACTACGCAGAGCCCAAAGCATGACTATGTTTCTGTTAAGCTGATCAGCAGATTCCTCCCTCTCACTGTGGGAAGGAGTGCCAACGTGTTCCTCTCTACTTGTTGAGAGGGAAGCAGACGCTTCCTCATGAAGGCCTTGACTCGGCTTTGCACATCTTGTGCTAAAAGACCTTTGTCTGGCCATTTTGTATTTAGTTCATTCATAAGTGCAGTCCCATCAATAGCAAATGCTCAATCTGATTGGCACTCAGTGCTGCTTAGTTCAGGGATGGGTTTTCCTTTGATCTGATAAACCTCCCGAGTCTCTGATTTCAGATCCCAGACCTGTTTAAGCACACTGCCCAAGTTTAGCCACCTGACAACTATGTGGTAGTTCAACGTTTTGTCATTTCAGCCATATCTAAAATGAGGAAATGTGCAAAAATGGAAAGAGAGAAAGAAAAAAAAAATACACACAAAAAAGTAAACCAAGACCAAGTGCTAAATTCAAGTCCAACCAAAACTCTTACGTCAAATAGTCAAATACTACAACTAAAAATAAATAATGATACATGCATACAAAATGGCTTATAATGTGCATGGTACAGGACGTTTAGCAGTCATATTGCCTGTGAAAAGATGCTATTGCACATTCTAGCGTTTCTTGATTTTATGAAGTGATATCTCCTACCAGATGGCATCAGAGCGAACAGTTCATGAGAGGGGTGTGAGGAGTCTCTCACAATGCAAAGGGCTTTCTTCTTGCATCTTGAATTTCTTAAAAATGTCCTCAATGCAGGGGAGAGAGGCCTGATAGTCCAAATCACTGTGATCAGTCTTCTGCTCCTCCAACTGTGTAACACATTGTCCACGATGTAATGCTCTAACCCTCATGAAATTTACAGTATTTATTACAACATCAACTACAAGGTTAATTTTCAGCCCTCTCATCCAAGGCTAAGAAGAACAAGTCGACATTTTCCACCATGCGTTTCAGCTATAGTATTGCATTCTCCACAATTTCCTCAATCTGTTTTATAGCTGTTTGCCGTGAGAGGGACAGATGTTCAAATGCTTCCTTCTTCTCTGAGCAGAGGATTGCCGTGCCAATAAGCACTTCAACAAATTCTCCATCAACAACAACAACCGTTATTTATATAGCACGTTTTCATATAAACAATGCAGCTCAAAGTCCTTTACATGATGAAGAAAGAGAAAAAATAAATAAGAATTAAAATTAGGGAACACTAACAGAGAATAAAAGTAAGGTCCGTTGGCCAGGTAGGACAGAAAAAACAAAACAAAACAAAAAAAAAAACTCCAGACGGCTGGAGAAAATAACAAAATCTGCAGTGGTTCCAGGCCATGAGACCACCCAGCCCCCTCTAGGTATTCTACCTAACAGAAATGACCTCAATCAGTCCTCATGGTATTCAGGGTTCACATGGAAGAACTTGATGAAGACGGTCATGTGGACTTCTGGCCTTTAATCCATAAATGTAGGGACATCACGGTGCTTTGATCGGGGTGGTGGCGCAGATCGCCACCACAGAAAACTAGAAAAAGAACAGAAGAGAAAGTAGGGATTAATACGGATTATGTGGGCCACCATGGTAATAATTGATTAAATATACAGAGCGTCCGGATTAAACTAAGATGAAGCTCTGAAAAAGCCATATTAAAGTAATGTGTTTTCAGCAGTGTTTTAAAATGATCCACTGTATTAGCCTGGTGAATTCCTATTGGCAGGCTATTCCAGATTTTATGTGCATAACAGCAGAAGGCCGCCTCACCAATTCTTATAAATTTAGCTCATGGAATTCTAAGTAGATACTCATTTGAAGATCTATGGTTACGATTTGAAGTTTAAGGTGAAAGGCATTCTGAAATATAAGATGAAGCGAGATTGTTTAAGGCTTTGTAAACCATAAGCAGTATTTTAAAGTCTATTCTGAATGACACAGGTAACCAGTGTAGTGACATCAAAACTGGAGAGATGTGCTCGGATTTTCATTTCCTAGTTAATGTTCTAGCAGCTGCATTCTGCACTAGTTGCAATCGATTGATGTCTTTATTGGGTAGTCCTGAGAGAAGAGCGTTACAGTAATCTAGCCAACTGAAAACAAAAGTGTGAACTAATTTCTCATTATCTTTCAATCATATAAGAGGTCTAACTATTGCTGTATTTCTTAAGTGAAATAAAGCTCTCTTAGTGATCTGATTAATATGTGATTTAAAATTCAGGTCAGAGTCAATAGTTACTCCTAAATTCTTTACCTCCGTCTTGACTTTTAATCCTAATGCATCAAGTTTATTTCTAATAGCCTCATTGTATCCATTATTACCGATCACTAACATTTCTGTTTTCTCTTTATTTAGTTTGAGAAAATTACTACTCATCCATTCAAAAACACAAGTGAGACATTGTGTCAGTGAATCAAGAGTGTCTGGGTCGTCAGGTGCTGTTGATAAATACAGCTGTGTGTCATCGGCATAGCTGTCATAGCTCACGTTATGCCCTGAGATAATCTGACCTAAGGGAAGCATGTAAATCGAAAAGAGCAGCAAACCCAGGATAGAGCCTTGTGGATCACCATATAGAATATCATGGGTCTTTGAAGTATAATTACCACCACTAACAAAGAATTTTCTACCTGCCAGGTAGGATTCAAACCAATTTAAGTCACTGCCAGAGAGGCTCACCCACTGACTAAGGCGATTTCTAAGAATATTATGATCAATGGTGTCAAATGCAGCACTCAGAACTGAGAGGATGGGAACAGATAAACGGCTTCTGTCTGCATTTACATGCAAGTCATTTACTACTTTAATGAGTACAGTTTCTGTACTGTGATTTGTTCTGAAACCCGACTGTAACTTATCAAGAATAGCATGTTTATTAAGTGGCCATTAAGCTGCATAATGGCTGCCTTCACTACAATTTTACTTAAGAAAGGCAGGTTAGGAATAGGCCTAAAATTTTCAAAAGCAGAGGAGTCAAGATTATTTTTCTTGAGCAGGGGTTTAACTATAGCAGTCTTAAGACAGTCTGGGAAGACCCCCATATCTAATGATGAGTTTACTATGGCAAGAATATTATCAATTAGCACGCCCGATACTTCTTTGAAAAAAATTTTTGGTATTGGGTCAAGGACGCATGTGGAGGGTCTCAGCTGAGAAATGATTTTATATAAATCAGGTAAATTTATCCTGGAGAAAGAATTTAATTTGTTTAAAATGGAGTACCGAGGTTTAAGAGAATCAGTATTGGGGAGATGTACTATATTATTTCTAATATCATTAATGTTTTGATTAAAAACTACAGCAATAGCCTCACAAGTTTCACTGGAAGTATTTTGGATGCATTCCATTGAGTGACCTGGGTTTAGCAGACTATCAATTGTAGAGAAAATGCTTTGCCTCTTTTGCAATTTTGTGAGCTAATATATACTGTAGCTGTTTTTTTACCTGTTCCTTTCTAAACTGTATTAAGCTTTGTAAAAAGACTTTGCTGTTTTCCTGGTTTAGCTAACAATTCTTCTGTAGTCCTCACCTCCTCCTCAGCAGATAGGTGTCTATATTTTTCAGTGTGCTTTGTCTCGAAGGGACAGCTCAAGTTGTAGTCTTTAAAATGCAGCGATGTGCTCTTTGCATACCAAACAGATTGCTTTACTGCTAAGCTCAGTGAAATGATCATATGTTGAATGATCTGTTTTCTGTATCAACTTTTCGTTTTTTACAGCTCATTTTTTTTTGTCATTTTGCAGAAAATACAGATGGGGTGCAGATTAAACAGGTGTCGTCTTCCTTTATTCAATACCAGTAACAGCACACAGTACGATAACATGCAATAAATACACTTGACTTCATAGTTTTCCTCCTCTTTCTCTGTACATTTAGCATTCATTTGCTCAGAGGTTGATGCGCTTGCTGCTTCCTGAGCAGCTCTTCTTTTCCCCACCCTAGCAGCCCGCTTCTTCTGTCGGCATCTTTTCGCATTGAAAACTGATTAAGTCAGTGTTTGTGTTGCAATTACTTAGTACGTTTTCTTTAATTTTTCACTTAAGCTGGCACTTAAGTCTTCAATCTGCCTCAAGAATGATTTAAGATATGAAGAGGTAGGGGAAGTGACGGCGAAGGTGGTAGGGGTGAGAACGGCTCCCATACGCATCCTCCGCAATGCTGCCCGCTGCTAAGAGTTGATTCTACAATAAAATAAAATGAAAATAAAAAGAGGAATAACCTTGGAGGTCAATCATCACCCGAAAGCGGATAGTAGATGTCACATAGTATATTTGTACCAAATTTCTGGTTGATAGGTCAAACAATTTGCGAGCTACAGGTGATTTAAAATCCTGAACAGACAAATGGACAGCCACAGTAGTGTATTATATACAGTGATACCTTGGTGTATGTCCACTTTGGAATAAGTCCAACTTGGTATACGTCCTGTTTGGACATGAAAAATTTTGCTTGGTGTACGACCTTTGTTTGGAATACGACTTGCGTGCTACCCTTGTTTACCTCTCTCTCTCGAGACAAAGCCGCGACTGCCCATGAGCGTCAGTACGGCGGTTGCTAGCATTCAGTGACAAACCCGCGTGCTACCTGTTGTATATGATTGTTCAATGATGCTTTTGTCCATTGCTGTATGTTCGGGGGTTGATTGCTATGGTTTGCGTCTTTTGAGACGTATGGCTGCCGGAGGGAAGGGTGTGGTTTAGAAGGCACGCTGTATGGAGAGTTGGTTAAACATGGTTCAAAATAAACAGCATTTGAAACGTTATTCTGAGTGTGTTGCTACTTCAGTCTAGAGAACACTATACTACCCTTGTTTACCTCTCTTGAGACAAAGCCATGACTGCCCACGAGCGGCAGTGCGGCAGTTGCTAGAATTAAGTAAACATCCCGCGTTCTAACTCTCTGTGAATTTTCATGTGATGTTGTGTTTTTTCGCGTAAATTTGAATTGATTGTTGAAAAGTATGAACGTGGCATGTGTATCCGGGACATGGCTGCTGCATGCCGTATGCCGAGAACGACGTTATCTATGATTGTGAAAAACAAAGACATTATTAAATAATAAAGTGAGGTTAAATTTTCATTTACTTCCTCTAATTGCTTTTGTATTTATGTATTTTAGTATTAACCAGTGTTTAAATTATTTTATACAACCCCATCAATGTATAATATGCCAATAACAATGGGATTTTTTTTCATGGGAACGGATTAATCATTTTCCCTTTATTTCTTATGGAAAAAATGCGTTTGGTATATGTCCTGTTTGGTATAAGTCAAAGGATCTGGATTAAGGACTTATACTGAGGTACCACTGTATAAAGATTAACATGAATGATTAATGTATCACCCCTTTCTTTAACACAATCTCCTGCAGTTTCCCATACATATTAATTCTGACCTGTGTCTGCACGGTCACATCTAACTGTGATGCACACTGAACACACCCAGGTAAGTACTGCCTTCTGCACCCTCCGTGAGGCGTACAATTCCTAGGTCTGGATAAAGGGCATTATGCAATCACTGAGCAAAATTAATAGGGACACTTGCACACCTGCTTATTCCTGTAATTATCTCATCGGCCAATCGTGTGGCAGTTGTGCAATGCATAAAGTCATGCAGTGCATAAAGTCATGCAGGTACAAGGAAGGAGCTTCAGTTCATGTTCAAATCAAACGCGAGAACGGAAAACAAAAATTTGATTTCAACTGTAGAATGATTGTTGGCACCAGACAGGCTGGTTTGAATATTTCAGTAACTGCTGATCTCCTGGGATTTTCACTCATCAACCTTTGACATGGATGGGCTATAGCATTAAAAGACCATTTCAAGTTCTATTCCTGAACCAGTCAGCCAAGAAAGGAAAGCTGAGACTGCAGTGGGCAGAGGCTCACCAAAATTGGACACCTGAAGGCTAGAAAGTTTAGCCTTGTCTGATGAATTGATATTCTGATGAGGCACACTGATGGTAGGGTCAGAATTTGACACCAACAGCAGGAATCCGTGCACCCGTCCTGTCTGGTGGTGTTGTAATTGCATTTTCTCAACACACGTTGGGTTTGTTAATACTAATTAATTATCTCTTGAATGTCATGTCCTATTTGAGTACTGTAGAGGGCCCTACTCAGTATTAATAGACTGGTTTCTAGTAATTTGCTGAGTTAATTATGTTTTCAAACTGGAACTGTGTGAATAAAAACTTACTTGTCCCTAGTTGATTGACCCAAGCAAAGGGAAAATCGGGCTTTGATGACTGACTAAAAACAGCCCTGCTTGATTTAAATCATGGTTATTACTGTCGTGGTCAAGTTACCAAGGTCCAGTTAAAGGAAATTGTTGAAGTGTTCAGAAAATAGTGGTAAAGCTATGTCTAATGCTGCGGGACTTCACTGAACATCAATGGAAAGCCATAACCTGTAATGGAAAGCACATGTGTGCAGTAGTTGTTCTTCCCAGGAGTGACCAGTATGTGAAAATTATCCAAAGAGTATTAGGATTCCTTTGTGACTTCACAATCAGTTGACACTGGGCAAAAATGTGCTTGCTGGGGAGTAACAATTTGAAAACATCAGCTAACCAAAGAGAACATAAATGCTTGTCTCTCCCTTGGATTATTCCCTTACCTTTGTAATGCCACATGACCAAACTACACTGCAGGTAAAGGTTGTGGACATTATCCATAAGAGTTTTCTGATTTGTAGCAGAATCCATGGTTCCTTCAGTTATAACAAGAAACGTGAAGGTCTTGGCACCACACCATCACATAAAGACCATGATGTTTGTTATGGTGTTTGGACTATGGAGTGTTGATCATTCCTGTGCCTTTTGGAAGAATGTCTAATGGATGATGAGACAAAAGAAGAAGTTTCTGGACAGCTTAGGTTCCATTATATCTGGCATAAAGCAAACGCAGCATTCCACCATAAGATTACCATACTGGCAGTCAAACAAAGTGTCCTGAAACCCGATAATGTGGTGACAGGAACTGCATGTCTTGCTATAATTGAAGGGACTCCGAGTTCTATTTCATATCATAAAATTGTTAAGTAGGATTTACACAAACTTAAGCTGAAGTGTAGTTTGGACATGTGGCAAGACAATCATCCATAACACAAAAGCCAAACTACATGAGAACAGCTGAAAAGAAACTGAGGGTTTGAGCTGGCCTTTTCAAAGTCTCAAATTAACCCAGAAGAGATGTTGTGACAGGACCAAAAACTGAGCAGTTCATGCTGAAAATCCTACCAGTCTTGCTGAATTAAAACCGATCTACAAGGAACTACAGTGTTGAAGACTTGTATTGATTTACAGTACAAGAAGTGTTTGCTTGTAGCCATTACAGCTAAACCTCTTGTTAAGTTTAAATAATATTTTTTTTTTTTATGCAGTGCCAGTTTTTGTAAGACATCTTTGTTAATTCAATAAATGACATGCACCTAAGAACCAATAAGTATTACGTTTTTGAATATTACGCTTCTGCTGAAGATCTGAAAACATTCACTGTCAAAGAGTAAATTGAAGAGGTGGCAAATACATTCTCAAAAGTTATGTTGTTTGAATGAAATGAATCCTACTACTGTTTTAATCGACCTAGAGAATTTTGAAATGAAACCTGCTTAACTTTTGTAAGTAAGCTGTAAGGAATCAGCCTGCCAAATTTCAGCCTTCTACCTACACGGGAAGTTGGAAAGTTCAATATGGCGGCTGAAAGTGGCGTCATACCACCAAAATAAGTACATACATCGGTTTCGGTTAGTGCAGGGAAGCCGCCTACCAAATTTCGTGAAGATGGGGCCATAAATAAGAAGGTTCAACATGGCGGACGTTGTCGACTGTTATGACTGTTACGTGTAACTTTTGTAAGTAAGCTGTAAGAAATAAGCCTGCCAAATTTCAGCCTTCTACCTACACGGGAAGTTGGAGAATTAGTGATCAGTCAGTCAGTCAGTGAGGGCTTTGCCTTTTATTAGTATAGACTAGCAAAATACCCGCGCTTCGCAGCGGCGAAGTACTGCCTTAAAATTTTTATTAAAAAGAAAATTAAACCTTTTTAAACTGAGGGAAAATATACCAATAATTATTTGTTAAGGATCTCTTTGTATACCACATTGTCAGTTCGGCCCTCCGATTGTAATATGACCAAGCTGTGCGCTGAGCTTACTCTTGCGCATGCAACGTACAGTTGGCCATGTGAACAGTAACCTTGTTTCAAATCTCACAGCTTGGATTGCTGCTGTCATAATCGGTTTGAGTTTCATGGTTTGTTTCAATTATGACAGTATTTGTAGGACTTGTGTTGAAGAGACATTCGGCATCTGTCAAGCGTTGTAAGTATACAACCGGTTTCATTGATAACTTCACATCCAGCTTTTGAGAGTTTAAACATTCATAAACATCAAAGTGTCCACTACTGAAATCGTCACCTGTCAATCTAAGATGTTTAAGAGGCATTGGCGGTTGTCGAAAGGTGTAAAATATTTGGCTGTTTCGGTACACTTGAAAGCGACAACCGAACAATTCAGCGGCAGCCATCAACTCACATGCAGAACCGTAGGTGAAGGGCTTAAGCATTTCACTCTTATAGTGCTCCTGTGTAGTATAATTATCTCCTGTACCGTCATCGGTCCACACCTTGAACCTGTCCCAGTCACTCAATACATAAGACACAATGTTCCTCCGGATATCAAGAGTGAGCCTGATATGGCCGTGCAATATGAATGCACAGAGAATGGAAAAGGCAGGTGCCATCACTGGGCATGGAAACCACTCGGTAAGTGACAGTTCTTTGATCGATGGTGATCACCTTGATAGACATGTTAATGGGGGTACGGTTGGAATGATAAAGGAAATGGGTCCCTGAACTATGTAAAGTAAGTCTAAAATACCTACACAATAACTATAATCATAATAAATGAACAATAAAACAGTGGAGAAGCTGTGGATTAAATAAAAAGGCTGTAATTATCAGCTGGGAAACGTGAATCCCGTGGCGAAGCAAGGAAGGGAATGTAGAGACTGGAGCGACGGACGGCCTTATATAGGCAGGCAGCCAACAACGGGAGGCGTTGGGATGGGGGACCCAACGCCGCCTCACACGGTGCCCGAGGTGCAAGCTATGGACATATATATGTACGTTAGTAGGATTCAGTTAGCATTGGGAACCCGCGTACCAAATTTCTTGAAGATGGGCCCATAAGTAACAAAGACTGTTGAAAAGTTCAATATGGCGGCCGACAGTGGCATCATACCACCGAAATAAGTACCAAATTTCAGCCTTCTACCTACACGGGAAGTTGGAGAATTAGTGACGTTGGAAAGTTCAATATGGCGGTTGACAGTGGCATCATGCCACCGAAATAAGTACGTACATTGGTTTCGGTTAGCGCAGGGAAGCCGCCTACCAAATTTCGTGAAGATGGGGCCATAAATAAGAAAGTTCAACATGGCGGACGTTGTTGACCGTTATGACCGCTACGTGCCAAATTTCAGCCTTCTACCTACAGGGAAGTTGGAGAATTAGTGATGAGTGAGTCAGTGAGTGAGTCAGTGAAGGCTTTGCCTTTTATTAGTATAGATTAGTGGAATTTCTATTTTCATTTTTTCTGTGCGTTGCCAGGACAAGATTGAGAACCATCCATCCATCCATTATCCAACCAGCTATATCCTAACTACAGAGTCACCGGGAAGATTGAGAACCACTGTATTAAATGTTTCCATACTCAGCTAGTAGCACTGTGATTACTGCTGCCCTTTGCACCTCACCGCAGTAGCCGCTCATCCAAAGATGGAAAGAATATGTATCGAGGATACAAGTAAGCTAAAAAGTACTCAGAAGAGGCCCTTCTCCATAAATGTGGAATGTTCAGACGCTTTTAAATAAGTTTGTTTATTGTGGAGAACCAACTTAAACTTTTCATTTCAGGTGGTATTTTAATGCTGGGTGGTTTTTCACCTGTTATGATTAAATGGAGTGCAAAAGGCAGGTGGAGGTATGGAACTGAGCGAATGAGCAATGGTGAAAAAACGAGTACATTACAATTAAAACTAAAATGTGTTCTCTAGTCATTGAAATACAGATATAATTTGCCCATTTGAATGCCTAGGGAGAAAAGTGAATGTTTTTTAACTACTAGCTGTCCTCCCAACGACACCCCCCCGTAGCTCCATCCACATAGTATTGAAACAGGACAAACTTTAAAAATCAATTACATTTTTTTTTTAAATTAATAAATTGTATTGAGAAGAATTTATATTGACAACTATCAATTTTGATATATAATATTTTTGGTTTTGCTATCGGAGTGAGAATGTAGCTGTGATCTCAGCTGGGAGCTGAGAGCATTCCCCACGTGGGCAGAAGAGCATGTGGCCGTGATATCTCTGCCGATGAACAGGCACCATCTAAAACACCCATAGTTGTGATCTCTCTGTCAAAAATGGCAAATGTTACTCTTTAACAATCTGTAGATGATAATGTCTGCTGAACAAACAGGTATTGCTAGCTAAGCAGAGGCAAGGTATGCTCCAACACGTGGTGAGAGGTACAGTGACTCGAATGGAGGCTGGCGTGTGAGTGAGGAGGACCCTGCCTGGCTTCTTACTCTTGAGGTCCTGCCTTCCCTCCCCTTTGCCCGCAGCCTGTCTCTACTGCTGTACTGTGACTAAGTTAAGTGAATGTACCACATACACTTCAGAAGAGGTCATCCACCTGAAGCTAAGCATGTTTGGACCCGGCCAGTACTTGGATGGGAGGCCATCTAGGAAAAGCTTGATAATTATCATTTTATTATTGATATTATCCTTTCAGATGTCATAATTTCCTCATCTTGTACCTGTTAGAAAGAAGTACATTCTTTGAGCTTAACTAAACCATACACTAAGCATTTACACTGGAAGAGATCTCTGCCATATTTTGAATGATAATTATTGTTTTTTTAAACATGTTTGCTTTCCACTTTTCTCTTTCATTAATATTCATGTGAGAAATGTGCTTGAATAGAAATAAAATATATATTTTTTGTTGTATGGCCATTGTTATTTGTCTATGTATATCTCTGCTGTTATTATGGTATTAATCGTATTCTTGAGTCTCAGTAAGGCATACTCTGTCTTATTTGGGTCCTCGGTTTAAGAAGTTTAAGCACCTTGCTATATATAATCATGTGGAAAAGACTTCAACATCCAGAATTCTTATCCACTCTGTCAGGTGACTGCTGTTGACCAATGACATGCGCACTGCTGGGGCTGGTAGCAACAATAATGGCGACGCTGTGAGAATCAATGCTACTCAATGGTGACGGGCCGAACGGAGTCAAGACGGGGGGAACGGGTGGGGCGAAACTTCAGGTACGAGCCAGGTGGTACAGAAGAGCCAGGTCAGTTAAGCGACATAGGCAGTCGCGAGGAAACCATGGTTTATTTGCATTAAAGAAATGTAAGCAGTAAGCTAAACTGAAGAGCAGTGTGTGAACGGGAAGTTGGTGCCGACGGCTCAGAAACACCGTAAAATAAACTGTAAAACGACTGCTTTGCTGACTTTTGATCTTGAGGCCCGTGCTATGGAAGTGCTCGACCCCCCTTTATAAATTAAACAGATTACGACATTGCAATAAAACATTTCTTTGGGATATTTCCCTGTGAAAATTCCCTGCTTTAATCCAGTTGCAAAAAATATTCGCAACCCCCAGTCTAAGAGCGCCTTTTTCCAATAAAACTAACTAATAAGCTAATGTTTTGTCTAGTACAAGTTTAAATGCAAAAAAGACGTTTTGAACCTTTTAAGTTTGCGCCTTATTTATAATGTTTTTCACAAAATATATATTTGAGTAGTTGTCACATAAGGTGTACGGTCTGTCAAAGGGCAAAATCCCACTCCACTCTCCCATTTAGTCAGTTTTAAGCGCAGTTCTTCGAACCCTGTGATCGAAAACCAAGGGTGTTAACTTTGGCAAACATAAATGCCACAAAGGTGACATCCTAGCATCGACTTTAAACAGGCTTCCTGTCGAGCTGTGATGTGGCAGTGGTACATGCTAGTCAGAGTGTAAGCTCTCAAAAGCACAGCTTCATAAAGAAGAGAGGTGTTAAATAGAAAAGATACGTGATCTGTTAAACAGACAGGTGGCCAGAAGTAAACTATCATGTTCCAGTGTGTAGTAGCTGATGCTAAGAGGGTTTATAAATAACAAGAACTTTGTAAAGAGTTTTTACATTTTTATAGTTGGAAAAAAGAAAAATAAAATTTGAACTGTGAAACAATATTTGAGCCATGAGCTTCCAATCTGAGCTCATGAAAACCCAAATGAGGTCTGGCTTGTTCCTATATGCTGGAAAAAAGAAAGCATCTTTATTAGAATTCTGTTTGAATCAATCAACATTTATTTATATAGCACATATTCATACAAAAAAATGTAGCTCAAAGTGCTTTACAAAATGAATAGAAAAATAGAAGACACAATAAAAAATAAACATAAGTCAACATTAATTAACATAGAATAAGTAAGGTCCGATGGCCAGGGTGGACAGAAAAAAAAAAAATCCAAGAGCTGGAGAAAAAAAATAAAATCTGTAGGAGTTCCAGACCATGAGACCAGACCGCCCAGTCCCCTCTGGGCAATCTACCTAACATAAATCAAACAGTCCTCTTTGTATTTAGGGTTTTCATGGAAGGACCTGATGATGATGGTCACGTAGTATAAATTGTGTGTGTACTGTAATACCATTTGGCTTGTGCTAATTTAATATATAAAATATTGGAAATTATTTGTTACATATTACTGTATGTCAGGGATTCTTAAATGTTCTAATTTGAAGAACCAACTTTGGTACCGTACTGCGATTCAAGAGAAGGATTATTATCTATATCATAATGACTGCAGAGTCATAGAGAGACAAAATGGAAACTGGATATTATTTTGGACATATTGCTGTAAAGCAGGAGTCATTAAGCTTTAGAAAATTAGAAAATCAGTGCCATATTGGGACCCAAGATGAGGATTATTATCATAATGAAGGTGGAGTCATAAAGAGACAAATAAAAATGGATATATAATTAAAAAAGTTAATCATTTTGCTTCCTTTCAAGCACATTTCCCACCTGAGTATTACTAAAAGGGAAATGTGGGAAAAAATGTATTGTTAAAACAATTCTCCATCTGTCATTTTTCCAAACCCACCTAACCTGAGCAGGGTTGTGGAGCAGCTGGAACATATCCCAGAAAGCATAGAGTGCCTGAAGAGAACAACATCTGGATAAGACACCAGCCCATCAGACGGTGAACACACATACACAGCTGCTGTTGTTTCCTTTGGGAGAAATACCTTCTTGTAAACATTTCTTGTGATAGTCTTATTAGTTTCCTACATCGTCTATGAGAAATTTTTGCCAATTCCAACTCCTTCAACTATGTAATTCTTGAGGAGTTTCTTGAATGTACTGCCCACCTCAAGCACCCCCTTTACAATTTTTCTAGGGGGTTGAGGTTTGAGATTTTATTTGGCAATTGCATTAACCTCCATTTCTTGTTTTTGGCCCATTCTTTTGTGGATTTGCTTGAGTGTTTTGCGTTTATATTGCAAGGTCCATTTAAGAAGATGTCACATTACACAATGTTAAGTCATGGGATGTGTCAGACTTGCCGACTGCATTTGCTGATCTTGTCGCCAGGCCATGTCAACTAAAATGACTGCAAATATCTATTTTACATTTAAAGACTGAGTGCCACCTTCTGTCACAGTTGTGTTCACCCGTTTTTCTGACTACCAAAAATGTGTTGCCTGAAAGGATTAACTGCTGCTGTGAGTTCAGCTGCAATCTCTGCCCTTTTTTCTATTTTCCTCATTATTCCTTGCTGCTGCATCATATGCATTGTATTTTAATGTGAAGTGTTTATTGGGTTTCAGCTGTCATGAACACAGAGCCTGCCCCATGACTGCTTCTGACTCCCTAGAATAATGTAAGTAAAGGCTGCAACTGAAAATCTCTCTAAAGGTCACATAATGTGAAATGCCCTTAACGCTTCAGTTTTAGGGTTTTCACAGATAACCTCAAATCCCCCACCGGTCATGAAGTGAAGTATTTCAACAAACATTAAAATTTGTCAATGTAATTGAAAAAAACATTGCATACACTATATATTTTTAGGGTTCTAAACGTTTGGTACTCTTTGTGTATGTTAGCAATACAATTTCAGAAGGAACTTGAAAGGGCTGTCTCTGACTCTCCCAGTGCTTAAAATCAGTTATTTTCATTTGTTTCTTTTGTAGAGCACAAGATGGACACCAGCTCAGCTGTCATAACTGCTGCTACAGTGTCAGCCTTGATGAGAGACAAGACAAAAACCCCATCTTTTCTCTCAAACCTGGGCAAGCCAACCCTGCGAGGCATCCGAAAGTGCCCCAAATGTGGAATGTATAATGGTACTCGGGGTCTCAGTTGCAAAAACAAGACATGTGGGGCTGTTTTTCGAGATGGGGCTCGCAAACCGCAGCCATGCATGGATGCTGTTAAGATCTTGACTGGCTCAGATGCTCAGGTGTTCTCTGTGCGTCACAGGGACCGAGGTCCAGAGTACAGGGGATTTGTAGAGTTAAGCACAACAGAAACAAGCATTGAGACTGCTGATGGCACATTAATTACCCAGATCAGCTCAGGACACTGCTTTGTGTCATCCTGTGGTAAAGCTACAAGAAGGGCAAATCCAGAAAGTCCTTGTTTGCACATGAAGACTGCTATGGAATGCCAAAGTGAAGCTACCCCTTTGACTTTGAAAAGCTCTGTCCTGAGCTCTCTCCAGATCACTCCGGAAACAAAGCAAACAATATGGCAGCTAGCCACTGAATCCACTGGACCACTGGTGCAGAGAATTTCTAAAAATGTTATGGTGGTGAAATGCAAAGTCAGTGACAAACACTTGCTTGGTTATCTCCATGTCTCATTCAGTGAAAGGAGTAAGGCCAAGGAAGTAATGGAACTCAGGTTTCAGTGCCCATGTAACATTTCTAAAACTGGCAAGACAGGCTCTATAGGCCTGTCTTTGGTAGGTGGCCTTGAAGAGGGAGACAGTGCTCCACAGCAGCACTGCATTCACTTTTATGCCTGCATCTGTGCATTTGCCAGTGATGAACAACTGGCAGAAGAGTTCTCTGGGTTTATCAACTATAGCACAAACGGTATGAATTCTTCTGTCGCCTCAAGATTTCTTGATTATGTCAATTTTCAAAAGTTTACTTAAATTTGCATGAGATAGTTACTTGTAACAATTTAATTGTTGGAATAATGCATTTCCATATAATTCATGTAGAATAATACATCTGAAATAATTGTCATATAATCTATTGCATTATTCATATAAATTTCATTTCCAGAAATTTGGTTAAGTTGTGCTGATCGACATGTTCAGAGGACCAGATTAGTGGACATTGGGTCACATTACAAAAAAAGAAAAAGAATGTTTTTCCTGGCTTTGTTTTCTTGAGCAATATCAAAAAGTGGAAGACAGAACGTTGATAAGGCCTGTACAAATCAAAGCCTTCAAAAGTCTGTTGAAGCATTGAACAACCTACAGAATTTATGATTTTACACTACAATGTATACCTCGAGTGTCTTGTCAGGGTTGCAGGATAGACGCTGGTGTAAGCACAAAACCAACTCAGCATCGTATATCATAAGTGCTTGCTCACAACCAGATGTAACAACTCTGGGTCAGGCCGTCTAACAAGACAGTTTTCAACAGTTGCAGACATGGCAAACCATTTTTTTTTGGTTAAACCTGAGTACTTTCTAATGATAATTTTATAATTTTGTTTAGTCCCTGTAAAATGTTTTGGCAGTATTGGGTATAAGCCCATCAAAGGTTACACTCATTCACGCAACCATACATACTCATATGGAACCATTAACCATATATAATGCATTTCTTTGCATTATAGGTCAAAACCTTACAGGAGTATCATGCAGTGTCCTCTTGGACTGTAGCTGTGCCCAAGTTGTAATGTTTTCATTAGATATTTAGGATGTACTATTGAAATTAATACAACCAATATATTACTTGAAACCTGTCATGTGGAGATCATGTAATATCATCTGACTAATGTAAGTTTTCAAGAATCAGATTGGAGCTCCTAAGGGTTTAAACATACAATACAGAAGTCATTTTAATGGTTTTATTTTGGACTGAGCACTAAATCAACATTGGGTATAAAAGTATTTACCTCCCATTTAGACTTTTTACATTTTATTGTGAAACAATGTTGGATCTAATATAAATCAGTATTTGTTGCCTACATTAATGTTAAAGTGAAATCAAATATAAACTTAAAAAGTAAATAACTGAAAACTCATGTATTCACCCCACGACGAATCAATGTTTGTTAAAATTACCTCGGGTGTAAGTTACAGGCAGAAGTCTTTTAGCAGGGTGGGTGGTATTGATTTATGAATGGATCTTTGACATCACTTCCTAGTTGAGGTGCTGTCATTACAGTGGAAAACTGAAGTTCAGAATATGGTTTAATGTATGGATTGAGTATTTAAAGATCAGTCCCTGCAAACATTGCCCATCTGATGTCATATGTTTCTTATAAATGATACCATTGTTAAAGAGAAGTTTTGAACTCCACTCTCACTGTGCAGTTTGTTTATTGTTGGACTAAAGTGGCTTACTCCAGAATATTAACACGTGGCATTTAAGTTATTCAGGTGTTGTTTTAAGTAAATGTTTTGAAGTTTTTCTTGAAATCCCGTGTCAAAGCAGAACACAACAAGCTTCCATGTAGAGTTCCTCTTATCTTGGCTTTGTTCATTTTGGTTTCTGTCTTCACTATCTAATGTAGGTAATGCAATGTTTCCTATTTGCATAATCCTATCCCAAACATATGGCATTGCACTTATGCATTTGATACTGGTGCCTTAGAGTCAATTTGGGTTAAATGCCAGTAAAGTTTAATCCAGATAAATGCCCCAGAATGAATCCCTGGTCTTGGCTTTCTCCCATGTGCTCCATATTTGCAAATCCCCCTAGTAATAGACATTAATTCTTTACCATTGTGTAAGAATGATTAGTGCTGCTGTCATTGGAATTCTGATATTTAAAAGACACCCGTTTCTACCTAATGCTGATACCACAGGGTTTTCCAGGATGTGTGCAGGTCACAAGATACATGTTTTTCTGAGAGATGGATTTTAGCTTCTTTGTTTTCATGGTTTTGTTTTTATTAGCAGCTGTGAGATTTACCATAGAGTATCTGTGATTAACGTAAGAACATGGTTTGCACCTGCAGATCTGTTAAAATGAAAGTGAGACTTCTATAGACAATTGTTCCACTAGTTTTATTAGGTGCGCTATACTTCTAGTGCTGAATTTATAGATTCAATAGTCTTTTTAATACAGCCAATTCATTTTGAAGAATGCATGCAGAATCCCTATTAAATCCCTATTAAAAATTATAAGATTTAACACAAAAAATGAGCAATACATACTACCATATTATTAAAGTTTATTTTATAGAAACAAATAATAACATTAAAAAAGTTTAATTATTCATAAAGTATCCACTTTTCACAGAATAAAATTTTAATTTTAAAATTAGTAAGAATATACATGCATAGTTCTATAATGAGATAATACATTTATCAACTTGAAGAGGAGAAATGGAATCTCAACTAAGAACTAAGATTTACATTCAGATTTGTACGAAAAGGCAAACAAAAATTTGAAAAATGCCTAATGCCCAATTTTCTGCAATATTTCAGAAAAAAGTGTTCTTTCATGTTCATACATAGAAATTAAAAACGAAGGAAAAGAAACACTACATAGTTTAAACACTGAAAGAAAAAAACAAAAAGAATCAGAAAATTGTGTGCATGGATCTTAGTAAATATAATTAGTATATTTAAATACAGCAGAAAAAAATATTTTGTCTTGCATCTTTTGTTGATTGTAAGAATTATAGTATAAAATTTGAAGGTTTGATTGGGAATTTGGGGAAACTTAAGTTACTCGATTATCGATGATAATAAAAATTGAGTAATTATTTTCTTGTAATTTTCTGGGAAACACTGCTATATATGGTTAGCTACCTTATTTTGAAATTTTATAATGCCAAAATTAATTTTAGGATGAATGGCTAAAAGGTAGTATTCTTCAAATCTTTATAATCAATTAACACTACTTAACCTTCTTGTAAGCTAAGTAATTCACTGCAAACAGGCTAATCCTTTCATGCAGTGTATTTTTATTGTGCAGCACCCTTAGAGGAAAGTGTAGTGAGACCTTCATTTAGCAGACACTGTAGACTCACTAAAGCAAATGGTTTACCTGTTTATTACTCACAGTATGAAAACACCCATTTCAATTCATTCTACCTTTCTTTCCTCAATATGAAACATTGCCTATACCTGTACTTGCAATAGAATAATATATAATATAATAGAATAAATATCACATGAGCTGTTATATACAGTTTACGACTGATTTCCTCAATCACCCTTTGGTGTGAAGCACTATTGCACGAGCAGAGTGTAGTTGGAGTTTCGGGACCCATGGGTTCATTAACAAAGGGTAAAAGGTGCGGTAACATCTGCACAGCACTTGCAGACTGCTCTTTTTGAGGGAGCAGTAAAATAACACCTGTGTGGCAGTTCAGAAGTGCTGTGCGACACACTGAGAAAAGGTGTGTGGCTGTGCACCCATGCAGCTAAGAGGGAACATAGGCTCTGACACTCTGATGCTGCCAGTTCGTTATCAGCCATTATTACCCCCGGACCTAAATACATTACTCGCTGTGGTGGTTTTTTTTTTTGCCTATTTTCTGTTTAGAGTAACCGTTTCATCAAAATACAGCATCATACGTAGAGTCTGAAAGCCTAATGTTGCTTGTTTTTGCTGTTGTTAACAGCTGACATAGGTATGCTACTGTGCACAAACACTGTTTCACGTACACAATTATTAAAAATATTTTATAAAATAACCCTTAGGCTATGTGTATTAAGTTGTGTATGAAATTTAGTAAAGTTCATTTTTACACATGGGTCCCTTCCCTAAGATATCTCATTATGTGTATGGAAATATTCCAAAATACTTCTTATACCAGACATTTTGGATAAGGGATGCTTAGTCTGCATTCTTATCAAAAACATTATGCTGATAATACATGAAGAATCATTTCTAATCATGGCTTTAAAATAAGTGTTGTATTGTCGCCTAATTTATCTGTTGAAGGGCAACAGCAGTACATTTTTGCCAGTCTGTTTTAATAATAAAGAAGTTAACTTTGATATTTTTTATAGGTTTGCAAGTAAAGCCAGAAGCTGAACTAAGCTTTCCTAATGCTGTTATGCTCACAAAGTCCTGCATTCCTGCTTATTCAAAGAAAGTCAAAAAAGAAGGCTGCATAAGTGAGTATTATAAGAGTCCTAAAACATTTTTGCATTTTAGATGATAAATGTCATTCATAAATACAAGGTGTAACAATTTAATTTCCATAATGAATATGTATTAAAAATAAGTGTGGCATTTCAGGAATTAAATTGTCACACCTTGTACAGTATTCTGACGGACCATTGTGCAAAATTTGGATTGTGCAAATTATTATTGGCTCTTCTCCCTTACGTAAGATCCTGGGAATGTGTGTTTCACAGTGAATCTTGAATATAATTAAATATATCTTGTTGTGTTTTGTACACTTGTTTTGTCAGGTTCATGATAATCAAAAACTATCTGTTTTATTGTACAGAGGGTGCAGTTGTAACACAGTGTTCTTTCACAAGAGCAGGTCTGATAATGTCACAAAGATTAAATCATAAAAAATAAACATCTTTTAGAGTACAATAGTGTTGTAAAAACTTGGAAAACATAAAATTAATCAGAATTAAGAAAATAATAATTACCAGTTATTTGTGCATGTGTGTGAGTGTGTATCCCTGCAGTGGACTGGTGTCCTAACCAGGCATTGTTCCTGCTTTTTACCTTATGCTTGCTGGGATAGACTCCAGCTCCCTGCAAACCTGTTGAGGATTAAGTGTGTTTAGAAAATAGTATTTTATGCTTTTATATTAATTTTTATTAATTTTATAATTACTAGTTATGTCAGAAATAACCTACGAAAATGATACTAGGTTCCTTGGCAAAAGTGTATGTGAGCCCTCAGTTAATATATGCTAATGTGTCAAATACTACAGGAAAGTGTGTGTAGTATTAAAATTTTGATCTGAATGTAAATGTACATGCCCATTTGTACCAAAATATTTTAATAGCTTTCTAGGCAGTTATATTTTTGTTTACTGTGAATGTTTTTTCTGCTTAAAACAAATAATTAAACTTAACTTTATATATAGCCATTTGTCCATGATACTATACCCCACGTCATGGTACAATTTGAAGAATCAATGAAAAATATAACAAAATTTAAATATAATCAACACAGTCATACAGAATGGGTAAATAATGATAATCCAGTAATAGAGGATAAATATGGGGTATTGGAAACCAGAAAGCCATCAAACCCTTTGTATGATATTTTATATATTTGGGTAGTAATGGGCAACTTGGAATGTTCACCCTAGGGCATTTATATAATCTGTAGAGATTTGGTGAGTTTGATTAATATGATGCAATAGCTGTAATTTACACTGGGATTGGTTCTATTATGAACCATGCATCAAGTGGTGTATAACTTAATGTTCTGTAGTTCTAAATTAATTTTTTTTGCTTCCAACATACAAATTGCTTGCTTTTGCCATTGATGGTTTTTCAAACTTTGTGTTGATATGAGCGTCACAAACTGAAAGTTAAACACTAAAAGGAAAAGTGTAAGCTAAATTTAGCAAAATATATTCAGAGTTCATTTTTTCTGCACCATAAATATAATGGCAAAAGTGGAGGAATATTTTGGACAAGATTAAATGAAATAAATAAATGTGCAAATAAGTACTGTGGAATATGACAATAAGTAAAGAAAAAGAGTAGAAATGTGGTTGTAAATAAATGTCATGGAATATGTTTTTGGTTGTTTGCTTATTTAGTTAATTTTATCAGTAATATTCCTCTGAATGCAACATGAAGTACAGGTTGAATTTAAAACTAACACTTTCACTTGTCAAAGATAAGCAGGCGGGCTGTAGCAAATGCTTTTTTTTATTGGTGAATCATCTGAAGAGTGGGGGTGCATGTTTTGCTTGACTTGGGAATGTTGTGACGAGCATATTGACGAGTGCAAAAAAAGTTGCCTGGAATTACTGTGTAAAGTGGGCAGTTGAATTCTTTAAACTCTGAATTTGTGATTAAGCTACTGCATCTAGTGTCAGATATAAATGTGGCATTTGATGGCCAAAGGTTTAAAGTCTTTTAATATTACTAGACACGGAAGATCAAAGTCTTTTTATTGTCACATGTACGGTGAAACTCATACTTGTGTAATGTTGCTTGCAAACACAATAAGCAACATAAAATATCAGGCTCAAAAACATGTCAAACTTAAATCTAACATAATAATCACAGTAAATAACACTAAATACTACATTGCATACTGTTGAATCACACAACATTTGTACTTGATTCGCTTAGCTCATTACAGACAGTTTGTCACATATGACAGTTGCGCAGCCTTATTACCTGGATGTAGAATCTGTTGTCAAATCTCACAGTTCTGGTTTTAATAGTTCTGTTGTGCCTGACTGATGAGAGGAGGGAGAAAAATGTGACTGGGGTCCTTCATGATCTGTTTTACCTTTACCAGACAGTGCTTAGCAGTGTTAATTTTGACAATATATTTTGATTTAGTTTTGGTCTTAATCTTCTGACTAAATTGCATTTTAGTTTTAGTCACATTTTAGTCATTTAATTATTATTTTTAGTCTAGTTTTGGTCAACAAAAAATTTATTTAGTTGAGGAAAAGTAAATCTGTTTTAGTCGACTAAAATTAAAAGTAAATTACTCAAACACTTAAAATCAAATGGATATCTTGTTTAACATATGAGTATGCACAGACTATATTGTACCTCTAAACTATTATACTAACATGTACACTAATGAGCAAAATCCCATGTAGTGATTATTGAACATAAAATGAAAAGTAGCTGTAGAAAGGATTTACTCCAAAAGATCTTGGTCAGATAATTGCAGTTCTGGTCTGTCACCACAGTTTTCTGGCCTTCGACATGCCTTAGTTATGCTGCTCTAAGATTTTACCTAAAAAGGCTAGACTAAGCAGTACACATTTAATTTCTGCATAGGGTTTAGAAATAATGAGATCATCATGGTCTATCAGATTTATCTGACCAGGTATACATTTTAAATTTCCTCTCTGATAGTTTTTCTATAACAACTAAAAAATACTGATTAAAATAACACTTAACAAAGTAAAAATTCAAACATTGTTATGTCTGTACTGTTGAATAGGTGAATTCCAAAATGTAGGTAATTTACATTTAAACAAACCCTTAAAAGTTGTTTTTGTAATAAAATACTTTTAAAATCTGTTTTGTCAGAGAATCGCTCTGTTAGGTTTGCAACATTTGCTATTGTAAGATTTATATTTACATCATTAGCATTTTAAAAACTCACTAAAGAGTAACATTTAACGGATGAGTCAATTTTTTACATTAATCCAGAATTTCAGAACTCTTGTAAAAGAGCCTTTGTTGTGCTTTTTCCAAATTGTGTCACATAAGTTAATAGATTTTGTTATTGCTTAGCATCTGTGCAAATCTACGATTAAAAAAGCTACTTGTAGTTAATTAGTCCTAACTGGGATACTGCATCACAATTGCTAATGTACCATTCTAATATATGACATAAGTGCTTTTACTACGTTCTTCACATTTTAATGGTTATGCTTGTAAAAATTAGTTTTCCTTCAAAAACCAAATGAATAAAACAAATTTTGTTTTTGCAGATTCGTTTCAGGCATGAAGCAGTGCTGTTTTACCGTACATGTATATATCATATTAATTGGTAGATGCACTTCAAACATTAAAATCTTAAATTCATTTTATGTTAGTATTAACACATGGGGAAGCTCAATTCATCGCTGATGCAGACACGCCAAAATGTTACTTTGTTTGAAACTCGATTTTTAATTGCTACGCCTGTTTTGTCAATTCCACTGTGCCCATATGTGTAAGTGGATGCATGTAAAGTGGTGTCGTCTGCACTCCTGAAGTGTAAGTTACAAAATGGATGGATGTGCGGACAAACATGTATGCACATGCACATTACTATCAAAGAACAAATGCAAAGATTCTGTTCCTTTATCGGGATTGTGTATGACACTGTATTAAAAGCGATTAATCTCCCTTACATTTCGTCTGCTGTTACAAATGTGTGACACTACACGCTAAACTGTTACAACTTACATTTGAGGCTGAGCACATCTGATTGCGCTTTTAAAGCTGCACAAATCTGTTTCTTGAGCAACTTCTAAAGGGATAAAATTGGCACAACAGAATCCTGTGTGTGTCTGTGTGCTGTTTTTTTCCCCATTAATGAGCACGTTTTCCACAATAACATTTGACGCATTAGTATTAGCGGGGTGAAATAGAACCGGTGGTAGCGTTCTTAGTGTCTGGCAAGTCACCACCTAGGTAATGTTGCATACCTTGTCATGAATCTTAAGATGACGTGCCTCAAGACGATGTTCTTTCCTGTGAGCTTCATTCCACATAATTTACACAGGGTTTTATTTTTGTCAGCATTGTAATTAAAGTTGGTCCACATGTCTGACCACTTTTTTCATCTGAGAATCATGTTGGCACACATACAGGGAGTGCAGAATTATTAGGCAAGTGAGTATTTTGACCATATCATCATTTTTAATGCGTATATTCCAACTCCAAGCTGTATTAACTTGAATGCTTATTGGATTTAAGCACGTCAGGTGATGTGTATTTGTGTAATGAGGGAGGGTGTGGCCTAAGGAGATCAACACCCTATATCAAGGTGTGCAGAACTATTAGGCAGCTAGTTTTCCTCAGGCAAAATGAGCCAAAAAAGAGATTTAACTGACTCTGAAAAGTCAAAAATTTTAAAAAGTCTTTCAGAGGGATGCAGCACTTTTGGAATTGCTAAGATATTGGTGTGTGATCACAGAACCATCAAACATTTTGTTGCAAATAGTCAACAGGGTCGCAAGAAACGTGTTGAGAACAAAAGACGCAAATTAGCTGCCAAAGATTTGAGAAGAATCAAACGTGAAGCTACCAGGAACCCATTATCCTCCAGTACTTTCTTTTTTTTTTTTTTTATTTATTTATTAATTTTATTACAATACATAGCAATCAAGTTTTTACAAAAAAAAAGAATTATGCTAAGAACAGATCGATCCCCACCCTTGAGAGAGAGAGCAAGCCAAACGGTGTAAAATTTAAGGCTTTTAAAAATACCTAAATCAACAAATTCTCTGTGCTTTATAAAATCATTTCAAAATATTACTGATTAGATCCTGCCATGTTTTGAAAAAGTCTGCACAGATCCTCTAACTGAGTATTTGATTTTTTCCAATTTTAAATAATATAACACATCAGTTTCCCACTGACTTAAAGAGGAGAGTTTGGGTTCTTCCAGTTTATCAGAATAAGTCTGCGTGCCAACAGTGTAGTGAATGCAATCACAGTTTGTTTGTCTTTCTCCACTTTAAGACCCTCTGGAAGAACCCCAAACACAGCTGTTAATGGGTTAGGAGGGATTGTGAGTCCAAGACTGTCTGAGAGGTAATTAAAAATTTTTGTCCAGAATAATGTTAATTTGGAGCAGGCCCAGAACATGTGACCTAGTGAGGCTGGGGCTTGGTTGCAACGCTCGCAGGTTGGATCATGCCCTGGAAACATTTTGGAGAGTTTTAGTCGAGACAGATGTGCTCGATATATAATTTTGAGTTGTATAATTGTATGCTTTGCGCATATGGAGCTTGAGTGAATTCTCTGCATTGCTACTTTCCACTCCTTTTCTGATATATTAATTGAGAGGTCATTTTCCCAGTGTCCTCTTGGATCTTTGAAAGGAAGGGATTGTAAAAGGATTTTATATATTGTAGAGATGGAGTCTAACTCCTTGAAATTGAGCAATAATTTTTCCAGCGTGGATGAGGGTGCAAGATGAGGAAAATCTGGAAGGTTCTGTTTAACAAAGTTCCTGATTTGAAGATAGTGAAAGAAATTTGTAGCTGGAATGTTAAATTTGGAACGTAATTGTTCATAGGATGCAAAGACGTTGTCTATATAAAGTCTCTAAGCAAGTTAATTCCAAATTTTTCCAGATATTAAAACTGCATATGTTTGTGAGGGTTGAAAGAGGTGGTTCTTTTGCAAGGGTGCCACAGAAAGAAGCTTCTCCGTCTTAAAATGCTTTCTACATTGGTTCCAGATTCTAAGTGAGTGGAGCACAATTGGGTTATTAGTGTATTGCCGATAACGTGTGTTTATTGGAGCACAAAGCAAGGAATACAAAGAAGTACTGCAGGATTTTACTTCTATTGCGGTCCATGCCTGTGTATGTTCTTCTATTTGTGTCCAGGTTCTTATCGACTGTATATTTGCCGCCCAGTAATAAAACTGGAAGTTAGGTAGAGCCATGCCGCCTTCTGCCTTTTGTCTTTGTAGGGTCGCTCTTTTGATGCGTGGATGTTTAGAATTCCAAATAAATGAGGTTATTGTTGAATCTAATTGCTTAAAGAACGATTTATTAATGTATATTGGTATGTTTTGAAATAAAAAGGAGCTTAGGAAGAATATTCATCTTAACAGTGTTAATTCTTCCAGCTAGTGTGAGATGAAGGGTTGACCATCTATGCAAGTCTTGTTTAATTTTTTCCATACAGACACGAAATTTTTTGATAAAGAGCTTTATGTTTACTTGTGATGTTTACCCGAGGTATTTAAACTGTTCTGCAATGATAAAAGGAAGGGTGTCTAATCTAATATTATATGCTTGAATTCACCGGAAAGAGTACACTTTTATTCAGATTAATTCTGAGACCAGAGAGCTTTTGAAATTCTGTGAGTGCTGCTAAGACTGCAGGCACAGAATTTTCTGGGTCCGATATATACAGTACCATGTCATCTGCATATAATGAGATTTTCTGTTCCAGTCCTTCTCTGCTAATCCCCTTTATCTGATCAGTATTTCGACAATGTATTGCCAGTGGTTCAATGGCAATTGCAAACAGCAGTGGTGACAAAGGGCATCCTTGTCTTGTGCCACGTTCTAGTTTAAAGTAGTCTGAGCAAATGTTATTGATGCAAACTGAAGCTTCTGGGTTAGTATACAGTAATTTAATCCATGCACAAATGTTCGGGCCAAACCCAAACTTCTCCAAAATAGTAAAAGGTATTTCCATTCAATCATGTCAATGCTTTTTCTGCATCCAATGATAATAATATTTCTGGGGTGTTTGATTTAGTTGGTGAGTATATTACATTAAACAGGCGTCAAGATTTGAAGATAAGTGTCGGCCCCTAATAAATCCAGTTTGGTCTTGTGATATTATTGAGGGAGCACTTTCTCCATCCTTCTAGCTATGATTTTAGAGAGTATTTTAACGTCGTTATTCAGAAGTGAAATTGGTCTGTATGATGCACATTGTAATAAGTCCTTATTTTGTTTTGGAAAGACAGTGATTAGTGCTTGGCGAAAGGTTTGTGGAAGAGATTGGTTATCTCTGGCTTCTGTAAATGTTGCTAATAGGAGGGGAGCTAGCTGAGCGGAGAATTTCTTGTAAAACTCTGCAGGGTAGCCATCAGGGCCTGCTGCTTTTCCACCTTGGAGTGACTTTATAGCATCCAGTAATTCTGATAATGACAGAGGTTTATCGAGCTCCTCCACACTAATAGCGTCAATTTGTGGTATCTGTAATTTATCCAGAAATGCATTAGATTGTATATTGTCTTCTTTAAACTCAGTAGTATATAGGGATTTATAGTAGTCTCTAAAAGTGCACATTATATTTTTGTGTTCGATGATTTTATCTCCATTCGTGTTAGTAATTACCGAGATTGCGTTGCGCACTTCTTGCTTGTGAATTTGTTGCGCTAAAAGCTTATTAGCTTTCTCTCCATGTTCATAATAATGATGTCTGGATTTGTAAATTAGTTGTTCGGTTTCTTTAGTTGTCAAGAGGTTTAATTCTGAATGTAGAGCCTGCCTCCTCTTATGTAGAGTCTCGCTTGGTAGTCTGGCATGTTCTTCATCTATTTTAGTAATTTCGCTTTTATCTCTGCTACTTTCTTCGCTTCGGATTTATTTCTGTGGGAAAGATATGAGATAATCTGTCCTCTTAAGAAGGCCTTAAGAGTTTCCCAGAGTGTTCCTGCAGAGATCTCAGGGGATGTATTTGTCTCTAGAAAGAATTCAATTTGTTTGGATATAAATTCAGTACAATTCTCGTCAGCTAATAGAAGCGGATTGAGACGCCATCTGCGGGTGAGTGTATGGGGCTTAGTAATTTCAGCTCCAAGATCATCGGAGCATGGTCTGAAATAACAATAGCATCGTATTTACAAGATTTAATCTTAGGCAAGAAGTTATTATCTATAAAGAAGTAATCAATCCTTGAGTAGCAATGATGTACTGGTGAGTAGAAAGAATATGTTCTTGAATTTGGGTTTAAAAACCTCCAGGGATCTGATAAGTTGTGATCAGTTATAAACTTTGTAATTATCTTTGCGGTGTTAGTTGCGTTCCCCTGTGGAGGAAGTCTTATCTAAAAGTGGATTTAGAACACAATTAAAGTCCCCAGCCATTATAAGTTTATGAGTGTTCAGATTGGGAATGGATGCAAATAAATTTTGTATAAATTCCTTATCATCAACATTAGGTGCATAAACATTTATCAAAATCATTTTACAGTTAGATAAGTCTCCCATGACCATCACATATCTCCCTTCAGGATCCAATACTACATCTGATGCTACAAATGGTACTGTTCTATGTATGAGAATTCCCACCCCTCTAGTTTTCTTTGTAAAACTAGAATGGAACATTTGGCCAGACCAGTCTTTTTGCAGCCGGAACTGATCCTTACTTAGTAAGTGGGTTTCCTGTAAAAATACTATTTTAGCATTTAGACCTGTTAGGTGAGAAAGTACTTTCTTTCTCTTTAATTCGTGATTCAGGCCTTTAACATTCCAGCTTACGGTTAACTGTCCCATCATGGAGACACTGATTCTGAGTTTTTGGTGTCATATTATAGTCTTAACTGGAAGTGAAATAGTTTAGGTCTTAATTTCCTATTCCCCAAGAGTTGTTGCCATGCAGCTTATTATTACGTTGATAGTTATAATTATAAAGATTGAGATGATAGATTAGATATAGATCAAGCCTGCTCTCTTTCTCTTCCCCCCTTAACCCCCACCCTCCCTTTTGCCTCCCCAGGTGAGGCTAAAACCCACTTCATGCAGTCCCAGTCCTCTGACATACCCAGAGACAGAGCACGCCCAAAGCACATCAAGCCCCCATGCAGTGGCGCTTTAAGGTTAAAAGATAGAGATATCTGTTACCAATATAGTCTTTAAAAGAGGAAAAGAAAAAAAAAAGAAAAGAATTTTGCACTTAATATACATATATATATATATATACATATATACACATATATATATACATACATACATACATATAATCTTCATCAATTTTAGTGCATTAAGATGATATCCCCAGATAATAAACCCAGGTGATGGTGTTAAAGATGTGTCCAAAACAAGCATAACAAGTCTTAATGCAGTAATAGCAATAACAGCAAACCAAGGGTATGATATTGAACAGTCTCATTTAGGGTACACATGAAATAATTAGAAAAGAAAAAAAAAAAAAAAGGAGGAAAACGGAATTAAGCACAATAAAACACAAACATTTAGGGCCCTAGTAATACTAAGTAATGATAAGTAATAAGTAAGTAATAATAATATAAGAATATGAGAATATATGCTGATAAAAACCCGTATTTTAAAACAAATAGATCAGACAGTAGATTATTAATCCTAGCTTTATCATTTACCGCCATGACTCACAATTATGTATCAGAATAGTCCCGGGATCAGCTTTCTTAACTCATTTTCTGCCTCCTCCTTGCTAGCGAAAACATAGAAATGCCCTGCCATTCCACTTTCAGTTTTGCCGGATACAGGAGGCCGATTTGACATTGGCTTCCGTAGCGCTGTTTAATATTATAGAAGGCGGCGTTTGATAGCTGTTGCTGGAGAGAAGTCAGGGAAGACGCGAATTGGCAATCTTCATATATAATATCTTCCTTTTTTTCCTGAGGAGTTCCATCACCTCTAACTTAAATGATAATCGCTCAAAACGGACTATAAAAGATCTTGGTCGGGTCTGACGGTGTTTGATCCGCGACGCTGTAAGCCGCTGCTATCTCAGATTCTGCTTTAAAGTCGCCCCGATTATTTTAGAAAAAAGTTCAGTTGCGAATTTCACCGGGTTTAAACTTTCTCGATTCTCCGGCAAGCCTTCAATTCTGACATTATACCTTCTATTCCCATCTTCTAAAGCAGCCAGTCTGTCTCCAAGTTTTTCTCCGAGTTTTTTACATTCCGAACTGACATTTACTGCTCTTTCCTCGGCACTGGCAGCTAGATGTTCGGCTATTTCGATCCGATTCGTGAATGTCTCACTAAGATGCTCCAATCGATCAGCAAGCGTGCTCAGTTTAGCGAGTTTTTCTCAATGCGCTCTTCAATTTTACCCAGCACCTGTCGAAGTTCAAGCTGTACCTCTTGACGAAGCCTTTCATTTGCCTGTTGGATTTCCTGTCGCAGACATTCATTGGCCTGTTTCATCTCCTGTTTCAGTCTCTCATGTGCCTTTGCCGTTGCTTTCTCATTAGCCTTCTCGCTTTTCTTTATATCTTGCCTGAGGTCAGCGAGCAACACTTTCAGTTCAGATAGCTCAAATGTGCCTTCTTGTACCGTAGATGAAGCAGCAGACTCTGCTGAAGCCGGTGTCCCGCTGCTCCAGTCCCGCGTGATTGCGTAACTGAAGCCGCGGACCTCCCGCCTTTTCCAGTTTCAGGTAATCCTCTCCAATCGGCGAGCTATCCACATCTGCACTCACGATCGCACCTTCGCTCCCCTTTTCGCTCTCAGCAGGCGACGATGTAGCGGACCGTGGTCCCGAGGAGTCTGTACTTTCGCCCATCTGATCCAGGTCTGTCTCTGAGAGGCCGTATCTCGAACTAGGGCTTGCTGATCGCAGCTTGGATGTAGCTTTAGTCTTGATTCTTTCGGACCCCCCTTCTTGTTGGCCATGTTTATATGTGTTTACATATACTGTAGCGGTCCCTCTCGGGTTGAATAAATACAGGATATCTCAGAATAATAAGCAAATAATATGAAAAATAGCACCACTGCTAGCGGAGCTCCACTTCAGACGTCCATCTCTCGCATCGGACGAGACCAGTACTTTCATATTCCAGAGCTGCAACCTACCTGGAGTGCCCAGAAGTACAAGGTGTTCAGTGCTCAAAGACATGGCCAAGGTAAGGAGGGCTGAAACCCAACCACCACTGAACAAGAAACATAAGTTGAAACGTCAAAACTGGGCCAAGAAATATCTGAAGGCAGATTTTTTTCAAAGGTTTTATGGACCGATGAGATGAGAGTGACTCTTGATGGACCAGATGGATGGACCTGTGGATCAGTAATGGGCACAGAGCTCCACTCCAACGTGGAGGTGGGGTACTGGTATGAGCTGGTATTTTTAAAGATGAGCTAGTTGGACCTTTTTGCATTGAAGATGAACTCAAAATCAACTCCCAAACCTACTGCCAGTTTTTCGAAGACACTTTCTTCAAACAGTGATACAGGAAAAAGACCATGATTTTTATGCAGGCCAATGCTCCATCACTTGCATCGAAGTTCTCCACTGCGTGGCCAGCCAGTAAAGGCCTTAAAGATTAAGGAATAATGACATGGCCCCCCTTCCTCGTCTGACCTAAACCCTATCGAGAACTTGTGGGCACTTCTTAAACGCTAGATTTACGGGGGAGAAAAACAATACACCTCTCTGAAGAGTGTCTGGGAGGCTGTAGTCACTGCTCCACAAAAAGCTGATCGTCAACAGATCAAGAAACTGACAGACTCCATGAATGGAAAGGCTTATGACTGTTATTGGAAAGAAGGGTGGCTATATTGGTCATTGATTGATTGATTTATTTTTTTTGAAATGTCAGAGATGTTTATTTGTAAATTTTGAGGTGTTTGTTTATTATTCTCACTATAACAGATGAAAATAAACAAGTGAGATGGGAAAATTTTCATTTTTCCTTTAGTTGCATAATAAATCTGCACACTAATAGTTGCCTAATAATTGTGCGCACATATGTATTCCCCTGATGATGTTCACACTCACATTTCCGTTGTGAAACATTCAGGTTTCAGGTTTATTAACATTTTGGATTGACTGATAGCACTGTGTTTGTTCCATATTAAAATTAATCCTCAAAAATACAACTTGCCTAATAATTCTGCACTCCCTGTAGAGGAGTGTCTGGTTGATTTCCTAATGGCATCCAAACTAGTGTTATCCAATTACAAAAGTGCATACAAGTTTTATATATTGCACCGCTATATACATGCTGTGTCATGTTTGACAGAGATGTGCAAAAAGCTTCACATCGCTCATTATCTAGTTGTCTGTTTGTAACATTTTCTTTATTTTTCATCAACTATGATTTTAAAAACATTTGTTTTAGTTTTCCTCATTAAAGGCACATTTTTATTTAGTTTTTGTTATGTTTTCATCATAGAAAAAATGTCGTTGATGAGTAGTTTTCTTCCAAGTTTTTATTAAAAAAAATTAACACTGGTGCTTAGCAAATATGCCCTGCAGAGTATTCATGTGCCAGTGATTATCTGTGCTGCTTTTAACACCCTCTGCACCATGCAGCTTGTTAGGATGGACAAAAAAGTTAGTGTGTGCATCTGAAGACATTATGGCCTTCAACAAAGTTTGAGAAAGTACACCTGCTGATGGACCATCTGGATGACCACTGTGGTGTGTTCTGTTCAGCTTGATAACTTCTGTAGTGTGTTCAGTTCAAATATGATCATTACCCCCGGCTTCCTGAAACCAATGAACATCTCCTTATTCTTGCTTATAAACAGAGAGAAGTTATTGCACCACTCTGATAGGGGACTAATCTTCTCTTGGTAGACTGTCACGTCATTGTCTGTGATAAAGCTTATAATGGAGAAATTCTCAGAAAATATTTGAAAGTATTGGAACTTTTTCTGGCCATACAGTCATGGACGGACATAGAGTATAGCAGGGGTCTTAGTGCACTGCCCTGAGGGGTGCCAGAGTTTAGGATTAGTGTGGAGGAGGTGTGCTTATCAGTCTGTATGTGCTGGGGTCTGAGATATCCAGTTACACAAAGAGGCACTGAGACTTATGTCAAAGAGGTTGGTGAACAGTCTGGATTCAATTACAGTTTTGAAAGCAAAGCTGTAGGAAGGTTATGCAGTGTGGGAGAACATGACAACAAAGAGCATGTCAAGAGTAGGAGCAGTAGGACTATATTGTCCGTTTAAGAATAAGGCCTGTCAGGTTGTAGTGGGTGCTCCCTGTGCTGAAAGAGTATGACCTTTTGGTCCTGTTAAGAAAGACCGCTCATAAACTGACTTACAAGCATGGCCTTGTAAGTACTGTGGATATCCAGGGGTGTCTAGGGAGGTCCCATGACAGACTGCCTCCATTGGGAGGTGGCGTGGGTTTTAAACTCTCCTACTCTATAGCCTGGATGAAGTGAGGAGAGAGTTCCTTGGCAGGAATAAGAGTGGCTGGGCTCCAGATTAAGAGTGCAAGAGAGTGATTAATTTATTCAGAATATGAAAATGTGTAATTATATTTACTTTAATAGTAACTTTCAATAATCTACATTTAAATCTGCACTTTTATGATTGTGTTTGAAAAAAAATAATAAAGAATGAGCAAAATTGTACATTTCATGAGATATTACTGTTTTGTATATTGCAGATTCACCCTTCTTTAGATAGCCCTTTCTGATCTGGTTCATAACAGATATTCCTGTTTAAAGACCTAATCCTACTAATTGAATTTTAGGTTGGCTGAGGTGCAGGTAGGTTCTCTGTACTTCGCTGTGTATTTCAAACTGTAACAGTTACTAATTAGAAGCCTAGTAGGCTGACTTATTTCCCTTCGCAAATCAACTGTACATTGGTAATTGTAACTAATAATCAATGACAGAATTAGTTGTAGATTAAACTTTCTCTGCCATGTATGCATTTTTACCAAGTATAAGCATCCTTGACCTACCCAGAAGTGTGTAGTAGTTAAGGTTCCAGCTAATTTTCAGGGTTAGGGGTAAACAAAACAAAATAAATGAATAAAATTTCAGTCAGTCTCTAGATTCTAGCCATTTTTCTCTAAAGATAACTGTAAAGGCACAAAGCCCTAGATTTTGCTTTATTATTTATAAAATTACTGCTCAAGTAATTGTTTTAGCAAAGTAACCAGAAAATACATTTTAAAATGTCATTTTAAAATGAATATTCATGTTATTTCTAATAAAATGCTTAATTTAAGTGCGGTGTACAGTGTTTTATATTAATACAGGTGTACAGTATAAACATATTTTCATTTTTTTGATTACAGCAAGCAGTCATGCTCTTTCTGGACAAGAGGGGGTAAACACCAATCTAAGAAAGTCGACTTCTAAAAAAAATGCTTTCTCTTCAGTGCTGAAGAGACAAGGTGAGTTTTCGCATTTAAAATATGTGCATATTCCATACGTTTTGTTTATATCATGTCACTGAAATGTTTTGAATTACAGTTAATAGGTTTGCCTAGATGTATTTTTTCTTTATCCTTTTTATAGCCAAAAATTTACATTTTACTTTAACATTTGACTGCTTTTTTGATGGACTAGAGTCCCATCCATAGGGCCATAGTATGGCATTTTGTACAAGTGCAACATGAGCAGTGATTTCTTCCCATACACAGAAGCACAACTTGACAAATGCTATAATACAGCACACTATCACTGCGTTCAAATCAAAACCTTCATTGCTCAATTCCGATTTTTTACTCTGATCGCATTTGTCTACCTTGATGGTTTACATTCATAAGTAAAAGTGAAATAGCATGCATATACTTTGTGCACAAGTTGTCTGCATCACCAACAATAAAAATATATTTGAGAGATGACTCATGGTATTAAAACTGAAAAAATGAATGTACTAGTTACTAGTGTATGCATCGCATTTTGTTATGGAAGATAGCAAACAGTTTGTCAGCTGTACGTGATTAGGTCAAGAAGGTGAAAGAAAAAGCCGAATGGCTAGCTTTTGCTGTTTTCGCAGCCATTGCTGGCACTGCTGTACCAAGAGATGTGTTGGTATGAGAACTGAGCCAGTAATGGTGTGTCTATGACTGCTGACAACAAAACACCCATAATTAGGTGAAACTCACACTAGCATTCTCTTTCATTTAGGAAAAAACAAAAAAGGTGTCCATTTTAACTTTAAAATCTGAAGAGAGGATATATTTAGTGATAAACTGACAGTGATAAGTTGCTTTCGGCAATTATTAACATCCTTGCTCTGTAATGTAATTGTTGGGTAAATAAGTGCCCTTGCTTCAGTATCTTTTAAAATTAGATTTTGCATGTTTTATTAGGTGTACATTGTTTATTACATGTAAGAAATCATTGATTAAAACTAAAACAAGAAAAAAATTGCTAAATGCATAATGCTCATTTCTGAATAAAACTGTAACATAAACATTTTACATTAGATTATGAATTCATTGACAAACAGCTTTTCCAAATGTTTAAGTTGTCTGTAGTATTTTCAACATGTAACACTGGCCATTTTCATTGTGTAGGTGTATTTTCTTATAGGAAGTAGCCAAACAGTGGATGAATCCCATATCACTCTGCCATTCCATCAGTGGCTTTCTAGTGTTACAGAGAGAATCCACCAGACCATGCATTTCCAGTTTGATGGTAAGATATCTTTGCATTGTACTAAAGAGTAGTGCAAAAAAAATGAACAGATTAATTCTATAAAGCAGCCAAAGGAAAACTGGATAAACTATTTATAAAAATGTATACTACCCTCTTAGGAAAACCAGAACCCCTGGTGTTTCATATTCCACAGAGCTTTTTTGAAGCCCTCCAGCAAAGAATATCTTCTGGAAGCAGGAAAAAAAGACTGCCCAATTCTACCACGGGTGAGCTATAAATTTATATGAGTGTCAACTTGTATTATATAATTGTTAACATTATCCAGTTTCTTTCATATAGAGTGTTTTAAAAACTGCCTGATAAAGGTTCTTTTAGCAAAATGAAGAAATTCTGTCGTACATTTGATGATTATTTCAGTTGTAAAATAATAATAGTAATGGTATTTAACATGTCACTGAGTAACACTAAAAGGAGTTGTGAGAGCTCAAGAAGCCAAAAGATGAGGTATTACAAGTGAGATGAAGAGGTGAAGAAGTAAAGAGAAATGTGTGCAAGACTGCAAAGCAGATGCAAAAAACCAAACACATGTAGTAGGTTGAATAGCTTGAAAAATGCTGAATGAGCCTTATGATTGCTAGTAGCAGAGATTAAGGATATTTGAAAAATGTATGTAGAAAAATTGCAGAATGAGACAAACAAATCTGCTAATGATGTTTGTTGTGAGAAAATGTAAGAACCAAGCTGTAAGTATTTGAAAGAGGAGGCTGCAAAACCACCGAAAAAGATGAAGATAGGTAAAGCAATATAAATTTGAGATCTTACTTAAATAAATGTTTTCAAATAAAAACACTAAATTTGTAATATGTGTTTCCACTACATGTTGCTAAAATTAAATATCTACAGTATATTAAAGGTACATCTACTGTGGAGTTGGCAGGTTACACTCACTGAAATAAAGCAGGTCAACTGAATGAAAGGATGGTTTAAGAAGTAGTACTGTACTTTAACAGATAAATGTTAAATAAATAAAAAGACCAATCCTAATTACTTTTAACTTTTGGTCACATTTATTTGTCATGTTGAATAATTTGTCTATATGTTTTAGACTTCTCTTGCCCATTTCTTTCCAAATTCTTTACTAATCCACTAAGAATTTTCCATGATCAATAAATATTACTAGAAAACCAAGGACCTTACCTGGAATCCCCTGGATTCTTTCTTTTCCTAAGCTTTTTTTTTTTTGAAAATGAAACCTAAAAGTCTTAACGATATTAGGTGGTTATTATACTCTTAAAAAAATTACAGGAACACTTTTTAATCAGAGTATAGCATCAAGTCAATGAAACCTCTGAGCTATTGAGCTGGTCAGTTAGGTAGCAGAGGGGGTTGTTAATCAGTTTCAGCTACTTTGGTGTTATTGAAATTAACAACAGGTGCACTAGAGGGGGCAACCTTGAGACAACCCCCAAAACAGGAATGGTTTAACAGGTGGAGGCCACTGACATTTTTCCCTCCTCATCTTTTCTGACTGTTTTCTCATTAGTTTTGCATTTGGCTACGGTCAGTGTCACTACTGGTAGTTAGCATGAGGTGATACCTGGACCCGACAGAGGTTGCACAGGTAGTCCAGCTTCTCCAGGATGGAGCATCAATACGTGCCATTGCCAGAAGGTTTTCTGCGTCTCCCAGCATAGTCTCAAGGGCATGGAGGCAGTTGCTGTAGGAGAGCTGGACAGGACCATAGAAGGTCCTTAACCAATCAAAAGGACCAGTATCTGCTCCTTTGGGCATGGAGGAAAAGGATGAGCACTGCCAGAGCCCTGCAAAATGACCTCCAGCAGGCCACTAGTGTGAATGTCTCAGACCAAACAATCAGAAACAGACTTCCTGAGGGTCTGATGTCCTCAAGTGGGCCCTGTGCTCACTGCCCAGCACCGTGGACCTCGATTGGCATTTGCCATAGAATACCAGAATTGGCAGGTCCTCCACTGGCGCCCTGTGCTTTTCCCATATGTGAGCAGGTTCACCCTGATGTTATGCTGCCTGTAACATTGTTCAGCATGACTGGTTTGGTGGTGGATCAGTGATGGTTTGGGGAAGCATATCCATGGAGGGACGCACAGACCTCTACAGGCTAGATGATGGCACCTTGACTGCCATTAGGTATTGGGATGAAATCCTTGGACCCATTGTCAGACCCTGTGCTGGTGCAGTGTGTCCTGGGTTCCTCCTGGTGCACGGCAATGCCCGGCCTCATGTGGTGAGAGTATGCAGACAGTTCCAGGATGATGAAGGAATTGATACCAATGACTGGCCCCCACGCTCGCCTGACCTAAATCCAATAGAACACCTCTGGGACATTATGTTTCGATCCATCTGACGCCTCCAGATTGCACCTCAGACTGTCCAGGAGCTCAGTGATGCCCTGGTACAGATCTGGGAGGAGATCTCCCAGGACACCATCCGTCATCTCATTAGGAGCATGAAACCCCCATCCATCCCCAACAAACTGTCAAACATGCATACTAGCACGTTGGGGGGGCCATACAAACTACTGAGTATGATTTTGAGTTGATGCAATGAAATTTTGGCAAAATGGACTAGCCTGCCACATCATTTTTTCACTTTGATTTTCGGGGTGTCTTTGAATTCAGCCCTCTGTAGGTTGATAATTTTCATTTCCATCAAGCAATGTGGCATCCTTTCATTTCTAACACATTACCCAGTCCATATCATTATAGATATTCAGCATGATTTTTTTTCCTATTGAGATCTGATGTGTTTTCAAAGTGTTCCTTTAATTTTTTTGAGCATTTTATATACACACCAAGGACCTCAAGATACTTTGTTACTTTGCAAAATGTTAAGGTATGTTTACTTTGTTAATTTGGATAAGGTGTATAATATTTTCACCACAATAGGTACTCAAAAAGACAATGACACATTAGATATTACAACTTTAATTGCTAAAAAGTATAACCCTAGCAACACTACTTTTTATACTTTAAAGTGGACTCCGGTTTGTTTTTGAAGACTTTAAAGCATCTACTCAAAAGTCGCTTTACTAAAATTTAATAGTATTACTTTTTGAGTACATTCTGTGTCACTGTACTGAAACCCATTGTATTATGATTTCTAGATCCTAATGTTTTAATAAGTTCTGTATTTTGTCTTGATTATTACAGAATATTGGCATTTTGACATAGTAGGTTACACCAGTGACTGATTACTGTAAAGCCCTGTTCCTTTACCCCTCTGTTTGCAGGAATTTTCCAAAATGCATTTGGGTAATTTAAGCACTATGTTACTGTAATAATTCTATCAAAAGGTTTGGTTTTTTGGTATTGTAATAGCATATTGACACTTTTTCAGCATTCTGTAATTATGCTCCCAGTGTCATGCCTTTATCCTTGCAGCTTTCTGTTTTAAAAAATATCCCCAAAAAGATTTGGCTTTACCTTCTTGTTTGAAGCAAGGTTGTATTTAAATTCTTTCCAGTTTAAATGAAAAACTCCTCTACCTTTTCACTTGTTTGCCTCTCTAAATAACATACAGTGTATGACTTACTGTGTACTTTCTCAGTATTCAGCAAAGTTGTATTTATATGCTGTTACTTATAACTCTAGTTCTTTCATTTTTAATATTTCCAGCACTAATGCAATGCATTTCCAGTCTGTTACTGATTCCATATTTTCCTGTTACCTGTTGTCTAGTGTAGGAACAGTGTAGTCAAGACACTGTCATTCCTTTCTTAGCCTTCTCAAAATGGGGCAAGTGACAAGCACACACTTTGGAGGAATAGATCTTATAGCTAAATCAGGGCATCCAAGGGTCTGTGGAGATTAGCTTTTTTGGCGCAAAGAAAGTTCTTTCTTGTTCCAAAAAGGATAGACACTTTTCCTGTTACAAATAGATTTTCAGCTTCCTCAACAATGAGAATGGAAAAGCATATGCTCCTAGTCAGTAAAGTTAGGTGTTGTCACAATTACAGATCCAGTGCATGCTTAATGTTACTGTACATTTGGCTCAAATCTCAGCTTGCACTTATAACTACAAAGTAATGCATTTTTGAGGACTTTTGTCTATAAGAGTCTTTGCAGATGTGTCAGCTCATCTTTAGGGGCTTTCCAACCGCATTAACATTTTACAAGAATCAGAGACATTTTAGGAAACCAAGAACTTTTGGAGCATTCTCATTGCAGGAAGTTGGGGCCATGTTTTAGCTCCTATTAGGGTAGTTCCTAGTATAGCCGTGTCTCGCTTAATGCCGCATATGGTTCCAACCAGTGCATTATTAGCCGATTTTGTTTTTTATCGTGTTGACATATATTAAGGAGGCAGAAATGTGCCTTCATGTCTGATGATATTTTTGCTGCACTGACTTTGGATACTGCATGCATCATTGCTTTCTATGCACAGCAAAAAACAAGCTATGCAGCAGCAACACACAGGGACATGCCTTGTAATTTGTTGCCATTGATGTAAGTATACACCTGACCTGACATAACCTACCCTAACCTAACATTAGCATTATACATACATCACATAAATTCATAATTATTGAAATAGAGTAGTAATAATTCATTAATACCAATATTGATGTTAGCGTTTCAATGCTATTAGTTTTCATTTATTGTATCTCTTTGTAAGCTCTGTCATTAAAGTGCAACATCGTTAGTCAGGACAATGTAAATCGAGTCATGACTATCCTTTTTTTAGGTCCTAATCCAGTTTATGTTCTTTTTTTTCAACTTGGACTTATTATGGGTGAGTATCAGGTGATGAATTATACTGATTGGTTGACCACAAGCACTGGTGCCATCTTACAAATCTCTTAGTAGGTTGGACTTTGCAGAGTTATCAGTGAAGATGGGGAAACTCACTTCACACTGCATTACTCTTCATAGCCACTTCCATTGTGTGCCACACCATATGCCACATCAAAGCAATAATCTACTCATGAACTCCCAAATGCGCCTCACTTCATACAGCATCTCTCTTTTTAATACAGTATGTCACGTATTTTGCATAGAGGTTACAATTCTTTTTGTTGATTTGAATGCGTTACACAAAAGCACTGAGAACCAGCTGACAAACTGTTTGTAGTACTTCAGAGTTATTTTTTTTTTGGAATGTATGTTGGGGGTGATATATGGTTGCCGCTGGCTTTTTGCAGTCTTGTTAAGCCTGTGTTCTTAAAAGGTCTTATACCCACTGAAGGTTTAGCAAAATGGGATAGTGTTCACTTTGTCCTAAACTAATAATAATAGGTGATCATTTTTTTTTTCAATATTACTATATAGTTCCAGAAATTAACATTTTAACTTTCCCTGTGCTAAATTTCCTACCCCATCCATACTTTAAACATCCTCATCTAACCAAGTGTCAGTGTTGCTCAAATGCAACATGTTCTGAAGGTATATATTTCATTAGTTCCAAAAGATTCCCTAATGTCTCAAAACAAAAAAGAATTTACCCCTTTATCGTATGCCATGGTTTTCCCCTCACAGTAAATCCTCAGATCTACTCAATCTTATCTTTCATGGTACACTGTGGAGATAGAACATCAGAGTATATCGTCTTTTTAGCTCTTTTAAGCTTATCACAAAATTCTTTCTACTTGTTCTGGCAGCAAGGCTTTATCTTTGTCATTTGGTGCAACTGTCAGTGACAGTAAGATCCACCCCTCTTCTGGAAGGAAGCTCATCTGTACACAGGGAGTCCACCCATTTGTTTGAAAAGCAATAGGCCATATAACATTCCTTGCCGCTGAAGCAAACTTGTGTTATTCTTGTTCAATAAGTACTTTGGTTTTTTTGGAGGTGGTTTTAGAGGTGTCCCTGTAAGGTTCCAAAGACCAGACTAGTACTTCATGCATATCAGAGTTGTATTATTGGACTCCTCTGAAGTTGAGCTAGATTCCAGTGGATATTGTGCATGTTTTATCTTGTGCTTAAATCTGATTATAACCCAGATGTGCTTAGGTTTTCGAACTGATGTCTCCTCCCACCCCATTTTGTGGTAAACTCCCATTGTTTTGTAGGATATTTCGGCAAACCTTTAAGTCCTCTATTATAACACAGAACAATTATGTCCTAAAGTAGGCCTATGCAACCTCCAAGTGGCCCAGCCCGTGGTCCTACCAGGGCTCCAGACAGCAACTAAAATTGTCTCAAATATAACCAAAAATAGGCTTTGATGATTACCTTTTCTACTTAGTTCGCCAGTTGCGAGTGAAATCAGTGAAACGTTTAACACTAGAATTACCAGAGCCTACGAAAAAACTCGTAAATCCGTCCCTCCTTAAATCGCTTCTTAAAACCATTCTCACCTCTCCGCCAGCGTCTTTTGTTAATCTAAATGTGCTGATAAAAGAAAAGCTGCAAGTAGCCGGCTATTCCATCCCCCCATGACTTACCTTTATTTATTTACTTACTTCCTAAAGCCTAAAGTCGCAAGTAGTGTGCAGAGGGCATGCTCAAAACTGTGTGTAATGCCACGAAAAGTGCCTGCTGACACTTTAGTATGCAAGCAATGGTATGTGCATTCTTGCTCCGATGTAGAAGGAGCTGAGTTTACCTCTGTTACAGCGCGTCTATGTGAAAACAGCAGTATCAGATGCGGGGGTGGGGTGTGTTTGGGCTCGTGAACGTGGCTGGGATAATAAAACTGACTAAAAAAACAAAGCTAACCTTTACAAGTATCATCACAAGTACACCAGCTGTTACAGACTGAAATCAAATGTATGTTTTTATTCTAAAATAGTAAGACTAAGAGCAGTTTACTTCTCAAAACGGAGTGGTGCAGGATCGAACTCACAACGTTTTGATTCCCAGTTGGCGGCTGATTCTATTGCACTATGGGGGCAGTCATAATAAACAGGTGTCAATGTCGCATGTTAAGGCGGCTTTTTGTTTCTGCAGTTATATTTTTAAATAAAAGTGCAATTGCTGTGTTAGATTTGTAGCTTTTGTGAAAGTATTTGTGTGATACTTCAGGCTTCATACATTATATAGTTTATGCCTACATTTTGTCATCTACTAGTAGAATATAAAAGACGTTTCTGTTTTAAAAATGTGTTTACACAGATTACTGTAGAAACAGAACAGACATGAAATGCGATCTATTATTTCCACTCTAAAATTCCACTTTACTCCCAGAAAATCAATCAAGGCATGATCTGGGAGAAGTTTGTGCACGTTCTAAGTCGGTGGGGGGATGGAATAGCCGGCTGCTTTGCAGCCTGATTTTTATCAGCGCATTTAGATGACAAAAGACGCTGGTGGAGAGCTGTGAACGATTTTAAGAAGCGATTTAAGGTGGGACGCATTTACGAGTTTTTTCGTAGGCTCTGGTAATTCTAGTGTTAACTAATTATATTGTAACAGATGCAAAAGGCCATTTTTTTTTTTTTATTGTTAAGCGGATGTGCCGTTAACATGTGTGTCGGTAGGGCTCCCCCTTGCATTTTCTGGAGAGGCATTAATGTGAAAATCAAGTCAGACGTGGAGACGTGCGTGGGAAAATATTTCTAAGTACATGGAGCTGCTGACGGGATGGTCGTAAATTCCAAATGGTGAATTTCAACAATGGTGGTTACGCTTGTGCCAGAATAATGAACGAAGTACTGAATATGACGCAACAGGTCATCAAAACAAAAGGTAGGCATGCAAAACATTTGAAATTCCTCTGCCCATTAATCTTGCATCTTGGTGTTTACTGGCTTGCAGTTATATATGCGGTCTTATTCCGGTCAGTTTGATATCTCATTGACTTTCTCGTCTGAGGTTGTCTTTTCAATATTAAGCAGATATTTGGGAATTCTGGTCCTGCTGTGTGACGTTCACATCATTGGACGAAGGCCTGATCCTGGTATTGCAGAGCTTCCAGTAGTTGTATTAAATCAAGATGTCCCCACTCATGTGAATTTCCTATTGAGATTAATAAAGTGTCTATCGATCTATCGATCTACAGTGCATCCGGAAAGTATTCACAGTGCATCACTTTTTCCACATTTTGTTATGTTACCGCCTTATTCCAAAATTAATTAAATTCATTTTTTTCCTCAGAATTCTACACACTACACCCCATAATGACAATGTGAAAAAAGTTTACTTGAGGTTTTTGCAAATTTATTACAAATAAAAAAATTGAGAAATCACATGTACATAAGTATTCACAGCCTTTGCCATGAAGCTCAAAATTGAGCTCAGGTGCCTCCTGTTTCCCCTGATCATCCTTGAGATGTTTCTGCAACTTAATTGGAGTCCACCTGTGGTAAATTCAGTTGATTGGACATGATTTGGAAAGGCACACACCTGTCTATATAAGGTCCCACAGTTGACAGTTCATGTCAGAGCACAAACCAAGCATGAAGTCAAAGGAATTGTCTGTAGACCTCTGAGACAGGATTGTCTCGAGGCTCAAATCTGGGGAAGGATACAGAAAAGTTTCTGCTGCTTTGAAGGTCCCAATGTGCCCAGTGGCCTCCATCATCCGTAAGTGGAAGAAGTTCTAAACCACCGGGACTCTTCCTAGAGCTGGCCGGCCATCTAAACTGAGCGATCGGGGGAGAAGGGCCTTAATCAGGGAGGTGACCAAGAACCCGATGATCACTCTGTCAGAGCTCATGACGTGCTCTGTGTAGAGAGGAGAACCTTCCAGAAGGACAACTATCTCTGCAGCAATCCACCTATCAGGCCTGCATGGTAGAGTGGCCAGACGGAAGACACTCCTTAGTAAAAGGCACATGGCAGCCTGCCTGGAGTTTGCCAAAAGGCACCTGAAGGACTCTCAGACCATTAGAAATAAAATTCTCTGGTCTGATGAGACAAAGATTGAACTCTTTGGTGTGAATGCCAGGTGTCACGTTTGGAGGAAACCAGGCACCACTCATCACCAGGCCAATACCATCCCTACAGTGAAGCATGGTGGTGGCAGCATCATGCTGTGGGGATGTTTTTCAGCAGCAGGAACTGGGAGACTAGTCAGGATAAAGGGAAAGATGACTGCAGCAATGTACAGGGACATCCTGGATGAAAACCTACTCCAGAGCGCTCTTGACCTCAGAATGGGGCGACGGTTCATCTTTCAGCAGGACAACGACCCTAAGCACACAGCCAAGATATCAAAGGAGTGGCTTCAGGACAACTCTGTTAATGTCCTTGAGTGGCCCAGCCAGAACCCAGACTTTAATCCGATTGAACATCTCTGGAGAGATCTTAAAATGGCTGTGCACCGACGCTTCCCATTCAACCTGATGAAGTTCGAGAGGTGCTGCAAAGAGGAATGGGCAAAACTGGCCAAGGATAGGTGTGCCAAGCTTGTTGCATCATATTCAAAAAGAATTGAGGCTGTAATTGCTGCCAAAGGTGCATCGACAAAGTATTGAGCAAAGGCTGTCAATACTTATGTACATGTGATTTCTCAGTTTTTTTATTTTTAATAAATTTGCAAAAACCTCAAGTAAACTTTTTTCATGTTGTATGGGGTGCTGTGTGTAGAATTCTGAGGAAAAAAATGAATTTAATCCATTTGGAATAAGGCTGTAACATAACAAAATGTCTATCTGTCTATCTAGGTTCCCTGTTATGAATGTATCTGTGCCTTGTGGAATACAGTTGTTTCTTCTGATTTGGTGTGGCACACTAAGGTGATGTTGTCACAAATCTCCTTGTGTTTGCACATCTTTGCATACTGCTTCTGTTTTGATTTAACACATCCTCCATGCAAAATATTGGCCTGTCCGTCAGTAAACATGTATGAGCAGTCGTCTGCCCAGTGTTTCATCTTGCACAGTGATGTGAAGAAGGCTGCATTTTAAGTAATTTTACCAGGCTGCTCTATGATTGATGGTGGACAGTGAACTTTGTTAAAATGGTATCAAAAATGTCACTTTGTTAGTTGTTACTTCAGTTGTTTTGGTGTGCGCACTATATGTTCTGTTACCAATAAATTCTTCAACAGGAATTCATCAACAAAGAAACATGGAAAATAAGATTTAGTAAAATAAATAAATAGTAATAATTATAATTAAAAATTCATTACTTGACACCCAAGAAATCTGTACAAAGACATTTTAAAGACAAATCATTAAAACAGATATACCAATCAACTTTCACGCCATACATGGTGCCTTGCTCTTAAACATTTACTCAGGTAGTTCTGTTTCTGGGGGCGGGGAAACTATTTCAACAGGAAAGGCTTTGTTGTGTAATGCAAACATAACCTCTGTCATATGAGTGATTAAAACTGTGTGAATGCAATAGTTTAAGTTCTATGAAAAAAGAAATCCCTTGCCTGTCATAACCACCCATTTAAATTGGGGGAGGATCTCATATTTCAGAAGGGAAACAAATGTTATTGCTAATACTGTGTACTTTTTTTGGTTTTATGTACTACCCGGGTCAGATATGAGCAAAATGTTAATTTCCTTTTATTTCATTAGTGGAAAAAAAGTATTGTTACTACCTCAGATTCTGTTCAGTTATAGCGTTTTTGTTGTTTTTTTAATACATTTTTGATGTGCCTGTGCCAGATGAGACCTAATATAAAAGGGAAACAATCAATAAACATTACTAGTTTTTAAATACATTCATTTGTGTTGATTTAAAATTATTGTTACCTGCTGCTTACCGCTGCTGAAAGTGTCTGGCCCAACTGTAATTGTAATTGAATAGCTCTGTCCAAAAGTTAAGTAACTCTTAATTGAATATCTGGAGTAGCGGTCAGTTTTTCTTGCAAGCTTGACTCCATTAAAGCAAAAATCAAACAAGACTACAAGTTTTTGGGGGAAACTGTACTCACTTTTTTTCTTACAATTATAAATATAGTGTGAAATATAGCTAATAGATTGCCTCCTCCTTCTATTAATTAAACCTCGCTTTTATACTACTGTATTATTGAACAAACTGTGCATTCAACTGCCATGTCTATTGCAAAACATCATAATCCCTATTAAGGTAGACAAATAAGACCCAAGTTGAATAGAATATTTATTTATCAGATGGACATATTTTAGTAATTTAAGGCTCATCACATGTGTACATGTGTTTTTTAAAACAAAGAAATGTAATCACACTGTACAACAGTTACAAGCAAATAACTACAAAACATTATTAATTAGCAAATACCTGTATCTGTCAGTTGGTTGCAGCATAGAATGAAAGGGGTATAGTATGTGGTTAGTATGAAGTCAGTGAAACACATTTGCAAAGTACATCCGTTGACACTGATAACTCCATTGACATCTTGTCTTACTCATAATTAAAAACTATATACAGTTTTGAAAATACATCAATATGCAGGTGTTAGCTTAATGGTAAAACATGTTTCCATGTATGAGTGACTGTCAAGCTGAAATGCACAGACATATTTGTTGTATAAGGGGCACAGTGATAAAATGTATTTAATATATTTTATATACATATCTTGTTACCAGTTATGAATATTCTTAGATAACATACTAATTATATTAACTATTAAGAGTAGTTACTTGTGTAAATAAAGACACCACAGTGTTAAGGAAAAAATCAGTTATATGTTGGCTTGGGGAGCTGCAACTTTGCAGAAAGAATGGCAAAATCTACACACTCGCAAAAACAAGGTATTTTGTATCAAAATGAATGATGCTTAGGTACTTTTGCCCAATATATGTTATTATTTGTCAGGTCTTCAGCTGTATCAGGTTAAATTTATCAGCTAACTTTAGCACCCCCAAAAAGTTTGCCAGGTTATTGCTGCCTTATGGGATTTTAATATGTTTTCTCAGAAGTCTGTAACACTGTCAGGAAAGTTTGTACTAATTGTGAATTCCCCTTTAAATTGTCTGAGTGATTACATGGCTAGAACCCACAAGTCATTTCAGGTTACCTTCAAGTCTAACCTCAGGAAAAGCTTTTCTTATATTTTGGGGAGGTTGTAGATATCCATAGATTAGGTGCAAGTGCAACACATGTTCATTATTTTTTTCAAATAATGCTTCCTTATATTGGAAAGCTTTTATTTAAAGTTTGTGCTTTTTTTAAATAAATATTTTACTGTATGAAAGTTGTGATATAAAAACTGTTGTTTTTTAAATTTTTTATTTGTATGTGATATAAAATTCATTATGTTTTAAGGTTTATTTTAATTAACCATCCCATCCTATAGTCTGAATGTTCTGCTAACTCAACATAATTCATGCCCTCATGGTGCCAGAATTCTATTTTACTTAGAAGAGTTTAAATATATTGAGTGACTGCAATATTTGTTTAGTTCATTTTGTTTTCATTTTGTTTGTTTTTCTGTGCATATGCATGTAACAAATTGTGACTAAATGTGTTTTTTCTTCATTCTGTTTTTTCTGCTGCAGCATTTGTTAGAAAAGATGCTCTACCACTAGGCACATTTTCAAAATATACGTGGCATATCACCAATATTTTGCAGGTGAAGCAGATATTTGATACTCCAGAGGTAAGTTAAATGATTGTGAATCCTAATTAGTCAAATCCAAGTCATGGATTGGTATATACTGTATATTCCTGTAATATATACAACACTCATTTTATGTTCCAAAATTTCATAGCTCCATAAACTGTTTGTAGCACACTTTGATCGAAACTTTTACCAGTATCAAAAATTTGCAACACTTTCTGAACAAACATTTACAAAAAATGACTGCAACTTATTCTGTGGCTAATTTACAACATGACACTTGTTAATGCAGTGCCATAAAACATTTTGTTTCCAAGTCCGTTCACAGTTGGCCCTCTAAAAGGCATTATGTGGTGTTTTATGTTTTAAACGTAACAGTCATAAAACTCAGATTTCTCATTCTTTGGAGCCAATAAAAATGTTATCCTTGGGTACAAAATTGGCAGGGAAGATGAGATTAGTCAAGAAGTGGCTGCAAGTACAGGATTCAGATTGGTACAAAAAGGTGTCGTGTGCTTTTGTCCTCGTTGGTACAGGGCTTTTAAAAATGACAAGAGACATTGTAGTATAAATGCAGTCAGGATATTTTGCATTTTACAAGCATGTTGAATGAATTCTGTAAAAGCTAATCGCAATGAAAAATGTCTTCCACACTTTTCTGGGCAATTAAAAATATATTGTAGTATTAATTGTTAATAATTCTATAATGTGTAAATCTAACACTGATCTATTAATTACTAGGTTTCTGTAATTCCTACTGAATTGTTATTTTTTAAAATTGCTTATATTTTGATATCTGGCAAACTGTTCTGTTGATATGTTTATTTACATTCTGTTTAACACTGTCAAGTTATTCAGTGTTAATACTGTATACTGTGTAGTGGGGTCAAGTCCTCTCGTACCATCTTATACTCAGAATAATGCCAAAGACACCAAAATATATAAAAAATAATGGGTCCTAATGAGTAACATATGCACGAGGGGGTTTCAACACTGGAAATAAGACAAACTGTAAAATTAACAGAAAGTATCCTAGTTTGCCTGCCTGCCTAACAGTTTTCATCTCCTGTGTCTGTCTCTTTAAACACTTTTTTTCCTTCTGCCAGCCAAGAGATTTCCCAAATGCACCTTCTGTAGCCCTTCTTCTGCACACAGCTGACTTCTTCTTCTTCGTTGTTATTGTCTTTTTCGCCTTATGTACTATGCCTTTGCTAGGGGTCAGTTGCCTTGATGAATCTCTGCCATCTTAGCACATCTTCCACCCCAGACCTCTTCTGTCTCATGTTCCTCCCAACACAGTCCCATCAACTGAGCCTGTGACTCCTCTGAATTTTCTACCATTGTCCCTCATTTCTGCATGGGTCATACCATCTCAGTTAAAACTGTGAAATTGAATACATGTTTAATAAATTGTAGTCAAAGGCAAAAAGTAACATTAGAATATAAATGAACTTTTTGTTTTCCCTCTCACTAATTTAGCTATTGTATTACACCAGACTCTGTGCAGTATTGTGGTAATTCACAGGTCTGTTTTCGCACATACCTTACAGGATCAGCATATTTATGTTTTGAATGGTTAGCTTGTATCTTCTTTAGTAAACTAGGCAGCCCAGCCTTCTGTTTCTTAAATACAATCCTTAACAATGCACTCTTGGACCTACCCTTATTGTAAAAGCAGATTTTTAAACAAATTTCAATTTTAAGCTTACATTATTTTTTTTTGGTTGGTCAGTTTGGTTCATATTAATGAAGACTGCAAATTGTTCTGTTCTGTACAAGTCATAATGAAGTAAATGGTTAACTAGCCAATTACATGCTTCCTTTTCTTAAGGGAAAACAGAAAAAATGGAAAGAGAGAGAATGATGTAGGGAAAAAATTGAGCAAAGGTGCATTTTAGGTTTGAAGTAGCTTTCGTGAGCATTTTTTTTTTAATTGTAATGTCAATGTGGAGTGTGAAGAGGCTCTGGGCAGGTTGCTTTGTTTAGCATCATTTGTATAAACATGCATCTGAGACAGGAGTGCTTGATTTAACTAGTCATCAGGGTATTCAACAAAGGAGGCTTGTATTTATATGTAAGGACTATTGTGGAAATGATTTAAGGGTGAGTGTTCACAAAATGATACATTGGAACAGTTTTTACTAATATTCAGTTTGTTTAAACTAATTTAAAGTAATACCCTAACTAACTAGAATTCACTTAGTTTCACCTTGTTTTCTGCATTCAAAGTACATCTGCTCCTGTCCTTGACTTACCCATCATGGACCATACACTCCAAGCTAACTTTACTCTTTCACTTGTTTCCTTAATCATAGCTGTGTTCTTTTTGGTACCCCAGTCCACCTTTCATGCTGGTAGGGAAATCTGGGTGTGTCTAAACTACAGGGAACACCATTACATTTGTAATGCTGCTATCTGCTGTCTTGACTTACAGTTTGGTGTCAGGTTTTATGACCGTATATCCTTGCTGAAATTAAAGTTTTTTCTAGTGACCCTAGCCTTTTGCTAAACTGTTTAACTACAAGACAGTAGTTTTCCACAGTTTTCAGTGGGCTTAGCCTTTGACAGAGGAGTCGAAGGTACAAAGCAGTAGTTTACCACTGAGTTGCATTGTATGCTTTTGCAGAGATTATGTGGATGTGGTTGGCTTTCTATAGCTTTTTACCTTTTCTTGGTCAAGGTGTTCTGGCTTTCAGGCACCAGAGATGCGCAGCTTAAACTCCTGTTGGCTCCTGGTAACCCAGCACTAGAGGAATACACACACTGTTTCCACCTGTTTTCTAAAAGGATTTGTCCTGCCTCTACATAAAACCTTCTTACGTCTGTTCTCTTCATTCCTATAAACTAAAGTATTATCTGTAGTCTATCGTTAAGTTTTGTCCTTCTGTCTATATTGATAAGAGAGACTGACTTTTTTGGGATTTTTCAACATATACTGCTGACCAGAGAGTTTGTGAATAATGGCCAATTTTTCATGTTAGTCCGTAGATTAGCAATGTTGGCATTGCAGTTAAGTGTGTTAAACCCCTACAGAACACATTGACTATATTTCTGCTAAATTAAATGATTGAAATCATTTTATTGCTTAAGACTGAAGCATCAGTTCAGAAAATTCTGAATTTCTGAAGAAATAAAGACTGAATGTTGCCACTTATCTTTGATGTGTCGGGCTGATATGATGTTGCAAAATGAATTCCACAGACAAGCTCGCAGCTGTCATTGGAGTAGTGAACACTTGTGCATTAAAAAAAAGGTCTGACAGTACTTCTGAGCTGAGGTATCAGATATCTCAACGTCCTTTTACTTGCTTGGTTGGTTTAAGCTCATCCACCACTCCTTTTGCTCTTAGGGTCTTTGGCTTCTCAATTATGTGATGTGATATTATTTAAATATATGGAAATGTTGTATTTACATTGAATTTACAAATTCTGCTGTCAACAAAATACTTTCTAAATGAAGTAAAACTGTTTTCTAGACATCGTGTTATGTCATTGAACATCCTGACTAATAAAATCCAAACAGTTTTTGACCATTTAATTGTATTTGTGGATATCAGTATAGTTTGTTCATAGACATATCTGTCTTGTGTCTATTCTGTACTAAAACCTTTAAATACTTTCATAACAAGCAAGCAGCAAGTAGCTTGCATTCTCGTCAACTTCAATGGATAATTATAACCATATGACAAATTTTCTTTTTGTTATTTTAATGACTTTAAAATCACTAACTTTAACTTTATCTACTTTGGCCAACATGCAAAATAAATACACCTAATGGCCTGACAGAATTTCTTCCTGGTGTCTTTATCATTTAATGGTCTGCTGTATTTGGTACCTGATACATTTACTAAAATAGTGAGATGTTGCTTAAACTGATTATTTTAGGTCACTGGTAGTGTATCTGTGTGTCTTGTCCAAGTAAAAGAAAACATTTTAAATACTTATTTTACTCTCACATTTTTTATTCTTTAATCTCCTACTGTGACACATAAGACTAAAAATGTGTACCTACTAACAAATAATTAAATTAGTTCTTCATCCTGCATCCTTTAGTATTTAGTTGCCCTTAAATTGCTTCAGGAAAGCTCTTCAGCTCAGAGTGACAACATTGTATTGTACAAAGTTTCTAGCTTGTGGCCTTTGGTGGCCAGGTATTCTGGTATTCCCCCTCTTAGTCTTGTTCTGAAACGGGGGTTGATCACTCCTGGCATCTCAGATGTAAAATGGTTGGAGAGCATTGAAGATTCAATTGGTTGTGGGAGCACCTAGCACATATACTTGGCATATTTCACATTGAAGTTTCACCATTTGTTTCCTCATCCTCCCTTGATTGGGCCAACCATCACAAGTGACATTAGTCACATACATCCTCACAGGATGTTTAAAAGAGAAAACAGAATTCCAATATATTATCTACTCATGGATGCAGCAAAAATTAAAACTACAGAAAAAGTAAAAAGAAGAATATAGTTTTGATAGGTCTTTCCCAAGCTGCACCTAGTGCCTATCATCAGTCACAAAGAATATTGCAGAAATCTTTCTTCTACAGAATGTGACTGCCAAAGTGTACAGTATTTAACATTGGAGTGTATGCTAAAGCATGGTGTTGGATATTAGGAACGAAGCAAGTCATAGTGTGTTGAGTCCAATGTCTAAAATGAGTACCCTTGAAATAATAGCTTTGGGGCACAAATTAGGTAAAGGACAAGAGTTGAAAAGGAACTTAAAATTAGCCACACATCCTCAGTCTACCCACCTGTACTGCTAGAGGTGTCATCTATGTTATATGTGAATGTCTGCTATATGTATAGGTAAAATAAGGTATCTGACTGCCGTTTTAAAGTAAAGAGAAGGTGAATAGAATGGAAAGAGGATCTAGAGCTTATAGACAGGATTCTAGCAGGATGGCTCCAGGCTTTTTAGTGTAAAGACTTAGCCCCTAAAGTGTCTGAAATGTTTAATGGGAAGTGGATCCCAGGTTGGGCACCCATTGAACTTGAAGTTGGGAGCTTAGTTTAGACAAGGCTTTCACTATTATTTAGTATTATGAAATATTGTATTTGAAGAGAAGTATAGGAGGTGACAGGCAAGTGTTTTACTGCTGTACTTTGTGGTAAATGAGTGGCTAGCCAATCCAACTGATGCATGAGATGCAAGACTTTTTTTATCGGTAGGTTTATTTTGCACACAGTATTCTATCTTTAATCATCCTTCCTTCCTTGGTGTTGTTTCAGGAATGACCTGATGGTGCTGCCTCGTGTCCCCATGGCATTACCAAGTTTATGTATCCATATAGTGCAGCACATAACTTTGTTTTATATTAGAAGAGTCAGTATGAAAAGAAACACCTGCCTTATCTGAAAAGTTTTTGTTGTGTACCAGCAAGCACAGTTACTCTAAACATTAGGCTTGTAGGGGAAAAATACAAAAGATGTAAAATATGATAAAGTAATTAATAATAGTGATTTGTATTCACCATTAAAGGACACATGCTAATTTTGAACAACTTTGTTTTGGAAATCTGTGGTCTGAGAATGGTAGAGAAATTATTGTACATAATTTGTCGAGTTCTTGTATCACTTTAATTTTTCTGTTTATTCTTTGCCTCAGATGCCCTTAGAAGTAACTCAGAGTTTCATTAAGAATCGTGATGGCACATTTGAATTGTTCCGCTGTCCAGAAGTACAGGTTGAATCTATTACAGATCCTTATGGTCGAGTTGACAAGCAGCCCGCCATTCGACCGCTAGAACTGAAGACATTTCTTAAAGTTGGTGAGTTAAATGAACAAGCAATGATGTTGTTATAGTTTCTGATATCCTTAAATCCTTAAATTATCAACTGTTTTATGTGCTCTTTAGGGAACACTACTCCTGATCAGAAGGACCCCACACCATTTGTAATAGAGTGGATCCCTGACATCCTGCCTCAATCCAAGATTGGGGAACTCCGCCTCCGCTTTGAATATGGACATCTGCACAATGGACATGTGGAATATATGGTGCAGCCAGCTTGTGCTGAGCACACTGTAGAGCTTTGTCCAGCAGTCACTGGTATTTCTCTCCACTGAGATCAGCATTTTGAGCACCCTTAGCTCCTTTGGTTCTTCAGTACATGACTAAACTGTTTCTATTCCATACTTTGTATCTCCTCTATCCGAGGAAGCACAGCTTTTCATAATCATGTTACTGATTTTTTTTTTTTTTGTTTTCCCCACACACTTGCCAGTTGGCCATACATGGTTTTGAAATACTGGGCTCTTAATAATTCTGAAGTAAACCCACATTAATAATATAGAAGAAAATAAAAAGAAGCTGAGTTTGAGTTACCTGTAATTTACCCATTTTATTTCTATTTTGCCCGGATAGTGTGGTAATTTAGACTGTGTCAGATGGTGCCTCTGCTTCCATGTATTGTTATGCGTCCTGCAGGGTTAGTTGCTTTATAATCCTTAGTAGTTGGCTGAGTCCCTGGTTTTCACATTTAGATTCCTTTAGTGTTCATGAGCACACCAGAATGTGTGCTAGGTCATAGATGTTTCATTGAAAACTGAATCTTCTTACTTTAACTGAGAAAGGTCTATCCAGATTCGGGGTTGAGATACATATAGCTGTGTATAGTATGTCTGTATTATGAACTTCACTGTCTGCTTCCTTAGTCCATTTACTGTTACAGAAAAGAAGAGGGCTAATGATTTTTCAGTTCTGATTCACAGAATCATTTTTCTTTCAAGACTTACTATACCATGAGGATCTAACTATTTTATCATGAAACTCATTTCGAATTTTCAGCTCTTGACTGGTTGTTTTGTAACTGGCATAATCTATTAAGATGGATCACAGTTTTATTTTTTAAATGCAAGGCAAGGTACTAGCATTTTGATCTGTTGATCTCATTGTTAGATTTTCTCTTCCTCTGTTTTAAAAAACAAAATGTTCTGGGTTTTTAGTTGGTATCCCTTGGTAGGTTTGAATCAATCGTCTCTTGTTCCCATGTGTATTGCTGCTATAATAGGAAAGAGTATTTTCTCCCAGTGTTTGTTTAATTGAATGTATGTTGCTCTGCACAGAATTATGTTGTATTGTTCTTTTTTGATGCAGTTTGTTTGATAGTTCAGAATCTCTCAAAATTATCAAAATGGTCTATTTTTTATCATTTGTGCACTTTTTCCTACTTGAGAGGTAAGTACTGTTAGCCAGTCATTTAACTGAATTACTGCTCTACAACAGATTTGGTTTACCTCAGGGTAATGTCTGTGAGAATAAGCATATTTATACTTTTAAAGTCTGTCTTAAAATTATCCCAACTTACACTGCATAATTCAGAATATATATTTTAAGTAATGCAATATATTGGTCCCAGCTGCATAGTAATTTCAGGTAACTCTTTTCCTGTTTGGTAGCTGGTGCTAGCTTTAAAAGCAATTGTGTATTCATTGCAAATAACTGGACATTAACACAGTTGATGACATGGAAAGCAATTGGAAATTGTGTTGATCCAAGTCCTAAAATATCATAGTTAATTTTATGACATAATTGCAAGGCATTTTTTGGTGGAATGAATTTTCACCAACTTTGTGTCAGTAAAATAGTGTGACCAGTATACAGCATAGATGAAGCCACCTAAAACATGAATCCCAAATACCTGCTTAGCTCAGCATCAGTGAACACCAATTGGCCGTTGCCTTGCCAAGCCCCAGCTTAGCAATTCCTAGTGATATTTGTGTGGTTAGGGAACAACTTGCTTTTGAACATATGTCTAGGAGTCAAAGAAATACATGTAATGCCTCTTTAGATATAAAGTACTTATGTACTTAATAGGTGTTTTTTAAGAGTGAAACAATAACACGTAACAGAATGTAAGTATCTTAATTGCTGCTATGGTTAGCACTGCTGTCGGCTTCAGTAGCCCAGATTCAATCCTTACTTCATAACTCCATATACAATTGCATGATTTTTTCATTTCTGTATGGGATTCTGCAAATATCCCGTTTTTCCTTATTCGACCCAAAGATATGCTTGTAAAGCCTGGAGACTCTAAATATACTGCCTATGAATGAGTATTGCCTGCAGTGAAGTGCTACTCCAGTTCAGTGTAGGTTCCTGACTTGTGTATAATGCTACAGTTGTCATTTTAAAATACAGAGAAAGGATGTACATTACTTAGTATTCTTATTTTTAATCTGCATAACTTGAATTTTAAGTACATACTGAAGTAGTTGTCAGTGAATTTAGATCAGCTAGACCCTGTATGCCTAATTCATTTCACATTTAAAACCTTTCCTTAAAAAAGTTAAAACAAAACTGAAAGTGATTTATCTTCCCCTGCCAACTTAGAGCATTTGCTTCGGATCTGTGCAATTCCAAAACCTGTTTTGTCTTATCCTTACTAGTTCTTTTAGAAGATATATGCTTGAAGCTTTTAAATCCACAGCAACAGTCTGCACTGGCAAAATAATCATAAATAAAGCTTGCAGATAACAGAACCTTCTACTACAATGATGAATGTAGCCAAAGGAAATTAAACCTCCAGACACATCCTTTAATGCGGGTGGTAGAAAACTGCAGTCTATTGCTTGCTGTTTTAGTTTGATTTGAGAGTTGTGAAGTGTATGTCAGGAACATATTTAGTTTTAAACAAAGGTGACAAGCTTTGAATAATTTTTGTAGTCTGTTTCTGAGAAGAAAGACATTGAATTAATTCACTTAAATATTCACTGTTTTACAGGGTGTGGCTATAAGGAACTGCCTTGCTCTACATGCATATACTGTCCCATTTCACCTGACAGACACTTCATTTAATACTGAACATTTTATATTTAAGTTAAAAAGTTGTTTTTTTTTTTCATTTTGTGAATATAATAGCTATTTTACTATTCTCAATTATTCACCCTGGTTTTACATTTCTGTCATTTTCTTGAGATGTATTAAGCAGATATTTAATGTAATTGGTTTCTTTACCCCTCTCCCCCATTTAAAATATTTGCATAGTATTAATGTTCTATAAAGTAAAAATAAGATGTGTATGTCTCATGAAACACCTGATGTAACCAAGACTGAGCAGTGTTTTATTTCAGTGTTTAGTACTGTACACGTACAGCCTGGACTGGACAAAGTCTGGGGGAGGTCTATGTCGTAATTTTCTTTATTGTGAAGTATTTGTCCCACAACAGTGTTTATTGACTTAACATATTTTAAGTCTTCATCTGTATTTCTACTGTACCCTAAAAACCCAATCACTTATTAAACATATATATTTTAGTGTGAGTGTCTTCCTAAAGGCAAACTTTTAAAGTTGCAACTAGAACAGAAGTCTGGTCATCATTGAAGGAAGCCGTTTATTAAGCAGAATGTGACAGTGTAGGTCCAGGAGTATTAAACTCAAATACTGGAGGCCAGCAGCGGTTGCAGGTTTTTGTTCCAGTCACTTTCTTAATATTCAGTTACTGCTGCTAATTTAACCTACTTCTTGAACATACTTCATTTTATTAACTTGCCTCCTAAAATTCAAAATCCTTAATTGTTTGTATTTTCTTCAGCTTAAAAATAATAAGATGCAAATTTTGCTGGAAATTTGTGATTTTTAATTGTGTGCATGTACTTCTTGCTTCAGACACAAGGTGGTGCCCTTACTTCATGTGTGGTAGGCTTTTCAGAACTGTTGACTGAAGTTATCAGGCTTGACCAAGATGAGGATCACAGCATCTGCTCTTCGCACATACATTCTCCCAGAAAAGATAGCTGACTTGTCTGTATATGAGTTTAACAATCAAGAATTGTTACGTCTTTATTTTAATGAATATTAGAAAGGGCAATTAGAGGAATTAAATGTTTAAGGTGCTGTTTAGTAAAACCAATTGAATTAAAAAGCAGACTCCTATTGATTTAATCCAGTTCATAACATAGCACTACATAGTGCTCACACATTACATAATGTAACAGCGTGACATACTGTAAAACTACATTATTCAACAAATAACATTTGTGACATAACAAAACATTGTCCAATGTAGTGAGGTGATGAGGTTGGAGTCTATCCCAGCAGCATGTGATGCAAGGTAGGAACCAACCCTAGGTGGGACACTAGTCCATTTGAGAGTCATCAGGTATTAGTTTAGTTTTGTCTGATGATTGTCAGTTGAATGCCAAAAATGTTTTTTGTTGTTATCTCACTGATCCAGAAGATTGGGTTCAAATCCTGAGATACTTTGTGTGGATTTTACATCACAGTGGCCAACAGTATTTCTGTAAACAAAGAGAATTTTGCTGGTAATGTTATGGTAAGAGGAGGTTTGGCAAGAGTCGATTGATTGGACCAACTTATGGCAAAACCACACATTCTTATTAAGGAAGAAAATACTAAATAGCAAAAGACCTTTGGCGGTCTGGTGCCACTCAGATGGTGACTTATTTAATTTTTCAGTGGGGATTCCGGGAACGCACCCAGCCTTGGCCTGACCCGCACACACTTGCAGAGACACGAAACAAATGAATAAATAATACATTAAATGGAAAATCAAATACAAACAACAAAAATCGGACTTCCCTTCAGCGATCCAATTTTTACACAGCAATCAATCCCGACAATAAGCACTCACGTCAGTGTCCTTATCACAGTTCCAATGCAGCAGCAACTGATTAAATGGTATGGTGTAAAGATGACGATCCTGGGAACAGCTTCCATAATGAATGAATGAATGAAATAGTCCTAACAGTAGTCCTGACCGGCGACCAGTGAGATTTTTGGGAGCACTCCCTCTGAAGACGCACAATGACTGATCCACCACTATGCACACAACAGGTAGGCAGGAGACAGTCAGTTCATCCTTGCAAGCAATGATCCAGGGTACAAATGTAGTTACAATGGACGGGTTACACAGAAGCACAGCTTTCCCTCTTGCTGCTTCGTTGGCCCCTTCTCAAGTTTCCCGCTGGCCCTTCTTGTCCCCAGCAGCCCCTGCACCCATTTCAAGACATCCTTCCAGTGGTAGCACTGCTACAGGCTTAAGCAAACAATTTCACAGATATTCTTCAATTTTTGAGACAGACTGTATTTTTTGCATAAGGTACAAATATAGCCCAATCTGCAACCTTTGGCAGTTAAATGCGCCATGTCTCACAGATCATCATTCATGTTCTCCCAGTGTCTGTGTGTGATTTGATTCACACAGCATGATGATTTTCTTCCAACATCGCAAAGGTTAGGTAGAACGGAGGCTCGGAATTGTCTGTTAGGTGTGTGTTGAGCTGCGAGTCGGACTTGAGACCAAGTGCTGTAAGGTTTGGCTCTGTATGATCCACTAATATTGATCTAGAGAGTGCAATAATTAAGCCTTAAAGTCATGTCAGGCCCAAGTGGTGAAACACACAGTGATGAACAGGGAGGACCATGACAAAGCTGGATGTGACACTTCTAAAGTCTTTCATCTTAAAAGAGCAAACCTGAGGAAGCATATGCCTAGCACTAAAAGCTAGAAGAATGTGTAATGCCACTTTAGACATAAAGTACTTCTCTACTTAAGTATTAATTGAGAGTGAACCAATAACAATTATGTAATGGAATATAATTAGCACTGCAGTCAGCTTCAGCAGCCCCCCATTCAATCCTTACTTTGTAACTCCATATTCGATTAACATGTTTTCCGTATCTGAATGGGATTCTGTAAGTTTCCCAATTATCTTTACTCAATCCAAAGATGTGCATGTAAAGGTGACCGGTGACTCTAAATATACTGCCTCCAGGATATTTATTCCAGTTCATTGTTGGTTCTGGACTTGCGTATAATGCCACAGTTGTTATTTTAAGGCAGAGAATGGCCATACATTATTTAGTACTCGTATTTTTAATCTGTATAATTTGAATTTATACAGTACATACTGAAGTAGCTGTCAGTGAATTTAGATTAGCTAGGCCCTCTATGCCTAAACCATCTGACATTTAAAACCCTTTCTTAAAAGTTCAAAACATTTGAAAGTGATTTATCTTTCTCCTGCCAACTCAGAATAATTCCAGACATTTTGAAACAAACTTACCACAAGGAGATTTAGCAATTAACAAGGATGTGAAAATCTAAGTGCAGCAGGCATGAATTGTAGCTAATCAAAATTAAATCTAATGAATCTTTCACTGCAACCAAAATAACCTGAAATAAAAATGAAAAATGACCAGACGAGCCTACACTAACACAGGATTCTTTCCCGACCAGCACTAATATTTCTTTTGTTTTTGTCTGAGACTGGGGCCCTGCTGTCTTAAATAAGGTTACGATGCTGGCGACCATATAACAACAGGCACTGTAAACAAAACAGTGGTACACATGAAAAATCCACGTGGAAGTAGGCAGGCTCACAAACATGAGAAAAATAAGTAAACGCAGAAGTATCAATGATAAAGTTTCCACAGATGAAAGGTGCCTTCCCAGTTCCTAACAGAACATGCCAGAGCTCCTTTTTGTTACCCTCTTCCACCCATAATGTAACTACTGTTTCATTCACATTGCCAGGCAATAGAGCCAAGTGTTTGAGTGGTATTGGTGGGTGCCAGACGAGCAAGCACACTGTAAAGCCTTTGTGTTGTGTTAGGGTCATTGTCTAATTCATCTCGGTCTAAGGTCCTGAGTGCTGTGGAGCAGGTTTTTATTAAACATATTTCTGTACTTTGCTCCATTTAACTTTCTCTCAACCCTGGCTAGTCCACCAGTCCTGGCAGCTTTTAAACAAGCCCACAGCATGATGTGGCCATTGCCATCCTTCACTGTTGAAATGGCATTGTGCCTGGTTTCCTCAGGACATGATGCTAATATTGGTTTCATCAGACCAGTGAATTGTTTTTCTTAAGAGTCTGAGAGTCTTTTAAGGTTCATTTCTGCAAACTCCAAGCGGCCTTCCATGTGCCTTGGCTTCTCTCTGGCCACTCTGTCATAAAGCCCAGATTGGTGGAGTTTTACTTTGACGGTTATCTTTCTGGAAGGTTCTTTATCTCTACGCTGGCTCTCCTGAGCTCAGCCAAAGTGACCTTTGGGTTCTTGGTCACCTTTTGCCAGGTCCCTTTGCCCTGACTGCTCAGTTTGGATAGGCAGCCAGCTCCAAACCTCTGTTCTATTTAAGAATTATGGAGGTCACGGTGCTTTTGGGAACCTTCAGTGCTGCAGACATTTTTTGTAGCCTACCCCAGATGTGTGCCTTTAAGCTCTGCAGGTAAATCCTTCCGCTTCATGGCTTGTTCTTTGTTCTGATACGCATTGCCAAGTCTGGGAATTCATATAGATAGTTTTGTGCCTTCCTTGAACGGACTACCAGGCGGGCTCACCGCCGCCCAACTCGACACAGACAGGCACACATATTTTTCCTTTTCTTTCATGCTAATCATCTTTCCCTGTTTCCCGTAAGCACAACAGAGTTACAGCTCACAGCACAATACGCTTCTTTATTTCTCTCTTCTTCTCCACTCTATTTCCTCCTCCACTCCTCCTGACTCTGGCTTCATTAGTAGTGACTGCTGGATCCTTTTATGAGGCACCCGGAAGTGCTCCAGGTAATTCCCAAACCCTCTTCTGGCAGCACTTCTGGGTGTGGCAGAGGTGCTGCATCCCAGGGCTCAGGAACTGTCCAGGCACCCCCTGGCGATGGCCATTGGCCCAGTTGTGTGCCAAGGGGCTTGCCCTCTCGTGTTCCATTGGAGGTATTGCCCTGAATATTTCCTCTCCCCTGGTCCTTCCATCACAGGAGTGTCCCACCACTCTAGTTGTGTCCAGTCAATTGAATTGACCACAGGTGGGCTCCAAACAAGGAGTAGAAACATCTCAATGATAAACAGAATGGGATGAACCCGAGCCAAATTTCAAGGGTCATAGCAAAAGGGTCTGAAAATGCGTGTCAATGGGATTTTTTCCGTTATTATTTTTAGTAAACATATGCCTCCAAAACCCCTCTTAAATGGTGATACAATGGGAAACAAATAACAGTTGTTTTGTTTTACCTCCTCTTTGCTCGATCAGCTGCTGCCGTGCCGCATGATCTGCATTTCGTGCAGTGCTGCAAACTTTTAAAAGCCTGTACAGCAGCTGTCCTTTTGTCTCACTGCCTTGTCTCTCTTGTCCCCCGACATCCTCAAACACTATTCGATCTCTTTTCACTGTTCCGTTATTTAACCGAATAATATTTTTCATTTGTTTGCGCCAATGCTATCTTTACTCTCATTTTTTCAAGACTTTCTAATTTTCCTACTTCCATTATCTCTAACCTGCTCTGCATGTGTATCATGGGTCTTGCTTCCAAAGGTTGTAAGTATGACATGACTTGACCGTCTTGCGGGATGTGAAAGTGTCTCTCTGTCTCTCTTCCAAAGATCACGTATCATTACAAGATTTTTTTTTATTAATTAGAGAGATTTATTAAACTTTCTAAAAATCCTGTTTTCAGTTTGACATTCTACTTGATGATGGAGGAAAAAAGGAAATGAAATGAGTTTAGCATAAGCTGCAACTTAACAAAATGTGAAAAGAGTGAAGGAGTCTGAATGAATTCTGAATCCATTGTATGTGGCTACTTCCAAGCACACATATTGGGCTTAGTCAAGTGTGGTCTGTTGAGTTCTAAGGGTTGGTGATGGGAGGAAGCTAAAAGAGAGTGACCAGGCAAAAGGAAGGAAGGATAATGGGGCCTTCCCTACTATGGAGTTAGGGGTCAGGCCCACAGAGGCATAGGTTTCTTACTTTACTCTCGTCTTCTGTCATTATTAACCTTCTCCCTTGATTTTCGTGGCTGGTGTTTTTGTTTTATTAAACCCATTTGCTTTGTATAGCATCTGGTGTTGGCATATTTTGGATTGGGGCAGCTTAAGAGAACCCCATCCAATCTACAAGGCTGTACAGCAGACTGGTAACAGAAGTTTCCTTTTACTTCTGCTGCTGTCTTCTATTTCTACCCATTGCTGTCCTATTACCGCTGTGGACCCGCATTTTCCTTCATAGTCCAAGCTGGCCGCCTGAAGCACTGTTACTTATGGAGGGCTAAAGGATGACAGGACAATGTGGGCTTAATGAGTCCTCCCCACTAACAAGGTATCCTGCAACACCCTCCCAAAGACATCTGAGGTGCCAGCACCGGTGATATAGATATATATTTTTTTGTGTAAAGATCTATGAAGGGACCCTTGGTTGCTGAGTCAGCAGGATAGCTGCACTTATTATGCAGGTCCTGCTTGCGGCTCCTTTCATTTATCTTGCATTGCAAAGGTCCTTTAATTATTTATTTCTGTTAGAATGTTAATTGTCTTTTTGGGTTGCTAGCAGCCCGGTGGCTCTGGTGTCACAAGCTTCTCAATATGTGTGTACAGATACGGTGGCTGATTTTATGAAAGTAATATCCAGAAAGTCAGCAGTTCCTTACACTTTTTTGGGTGTCCCTGGTTGGTATTCTCTTGCTGTTCAAGAAATCCAAAACACTTCATTGTTACCAGGAGAGTCAATTAGCGGACAGATTGTTAGCACTAATACTACAGTTGGACAGTAGCAGAAATGGCAAAAAGCGTTACTGCACAAGACAGGGAGAGGGGATGAAGGGGAAGAAGAAGGTCCAAAAGGCGCCTTTATCATATTACCGTGTATACTCACATATAAGTCGGGTCTTGAAACCCGAAAATTCAATCATAAAATCAGACCCCGACTTGTACGCCCATTCAAAAATGCGACGCTTAATTTTTTTTTTCTTTTACATCTTGCCTCTTCCAATCTCGCACCAGTTTCTCAAACGCATTGAATTTTTTTGCAGCAGCGCAGTTACCGATTTCTTTTGCTACTTCAACAACGTTTAATTTAAAACCAGCTTCATATTTTCTTCTGATCAAATGCTCCATCATAGATAAGGGATGCTCTTTCGATAAAGGTGTCTGAGGGTGTGAGATACAAAAAACGCAAAACAGTGCAAACGTTGATTTGGAATAGTTCAGGTATTACCGTGTGGTCATGTAGGCACAAAACATAGAAGAAAAAAAGGCAGTGTGCTCCGTGGTTACTCTCTCAGGTGGGCATTAGCATATCATAATCTCTTGGACCAATAGTGTGAGTTTTCTGCATTCGACTTATACGACCGACATTATAAAGTACAGGAAATTATACGGTAAAATCATGCCCTGAATTATCTTCAGGAGAAGTGATCTGCAAGTATATTATCGTAAGCCATGGTATGACCCTGAGAGACGCTGCACAAAGAGTCCAACCAAACTTCTGCCGTTTCATGGTTGTCATCAGAACATTAAGAAGTGGCAACAAGTAAATGAATCATTCATTGCTTTCAAGTAGTCGAGCACTTAAGCCGATGTTGCGTTATGCGACTTTTTATCGTGGACTTTGTCAGATTTGCATTTCTTTATATCCCGTTGGTGCACTGTGTCAAATTCCATGACTGGAATTTGCATCCCTCGTCACACTTACTGACTGATCTTCCAGCACAGTCGTGTTCGCCCCTTTTACTGACGGCCAGTTGTGCGCTGCCACTTTACGAAGTGTTAACATCTGCTCGGCTTGGCAGCTGCAATCTCTGCCCTTTATTTCTTTTTGTCAAATCTGCAATGTTACGTTAGATGCCAGACATCAAACAGATGAGCTTCTCTTCTCTTTGTGTGGTCCACAGCCCCCGTGCTGCCTGATGGAGTTGGCACCGTACCAGTGCTGTGTGGAGAGTTGATAGCAATGGTGTGTTCTGCCTCCTTGTCGTAGTGTTCTATGTATTATACCGCTGGCTTAACACTCCGTGGGTCTCACATTTTACACGTAAGGTGTTTGCCACCTTAACTAAAGAGAAAGTCAAGCCTGTTTAATTTTGTCCTTGCTGATCACAGACTAGTTGGTCTCAGTCGTTAGGTGTGTCGCATTAGACAAAGGGCTTCATGGGAGTGTGCCATTGGCTACCTCCGTCTGGCTAAGATTAGACTGAAAAATGCTGGAATGGATGTCTATTGTGACATAGGCTTTAGCTGTCATTCTTGTCATGACTGAGTACTTGCAATGTGACAGGGCCGTAGCCTCCTTAGCGTTAGACCGGAGTGTTACTCGGGCTGTGAAAACTGTGCTAAAAGTGTTAGTCCCAATTGTCACTCGGGCAAATGTGCAGATGAGTCTTGTGTAAGCGTCAGGACTGAGAATCACAGTGCTGTCAATGCTGCCGTTCTTTGCAAAAATCATTTCTGAGTGCAGGTTTTCACTAATTATGAAATATCTGCACTTATCCAACAATGAAGACTTTGATGAGAATACTCATCCAACACCCAAAATGAAGAAAATTTGGGAGATATACCAGGTCATTGCAGCAAAAGGTTAGAGCATTTACGTTCTGGACCGTGATGTCAACGTCGATGAAAGTCTCATTGCTTATAACGGCAGACTGTCATGGATAGAGTACATCGCGTCAAAAAGAGCAAGATTTGGCATCAAGTTTTACGAGCTTCGTGAATCTAAAACAGGATACATTTGGAATTTGGTTCTGTACACAGGGAAATGGACCGTGTTTTGTCCAAAATACAATCAGTACGGCATTGCTATTTCATCTGTGCTGACTTTGATAGATGCTCTGCTGTATCAAGGTTACAATTTTTATACTTCGCCAGAGCTATTTGACATCTTGCTGCAAAGAAAGACTTAACACATATGGGACAGTGCGTTGTAACCATCATGGCATGCCTGAAGACTTTGACAGAGCTTGATTACAGCGATGTGCGCTAATGTCTTGGCAAAAAGGAGAAATGGAAAGACAAGAAAGATGTTTGTCTTCTTAGCAATTTAAGTAATTCAACTATGGTCACTGTACAGGCAAAAGGCAACAAGCAGATTACAAAGCCTTGTGCTGTGGTCGACTACAATAGCACAATGGTCGGCGTAGATCGTGTGGATCAAGAATTGGCTTTCAGTCCCGCTATGGGGAGGCAACAAAACAAATAATACAAAAAGATATTTCGTCATCTGATGGAATGGTGCATTTGGATTGCATTCGTGTTATACAAGCAAAAAGCTGGTGAAACTGTATCTCAAGCCAACTTTACATGCCAGCTTGTAGAACAAATTGTTGCCACTCCTCCACTGTCCACACTACCGCTAAAGAGACGCGGTCGACTCAGCACATCGCGGATCAATCCAGGTTTCCTGTGCCATGTTTAGATACCAGTCTATTAATCAGCTCTGTGTATTACAAGCCAAGTGGCCCACTCAGTTACCTTCTCTCCAGCTCTGTCCATCCCTAGCACACTAAAATCTCTCCTCCTCTTTCACCGTTCCTTAGGCTCCTCCGCGTCTGAAGTGATAAGGATGGCCTCTGACGCCAAGCACTCAGAAGGAGGAGTTTCTTCACTGATGAGAGGACATATTGTGGACAGGGTACTCAATCAACCCAAGAGCAGACGTTGTGACATAGACCCAGATAATGACACCCACATCCCACTGGTCCCTCCATTCCACCCTAACACTCGCTCCCTCTCACAGGACATCAAACAAACTTTCTCCATTTTGTAGACTGATCCTTCCACAGGAGCCTTTTTTCCTAACCCTTGACCTGCCTGTGTTTATCAGCTAGCCTACCCAAACTTCTTGTTCACAGCTCACTTCACAGAGGAGAGTAACATGCCCCAGCAGGCACTTTGAGCTGTAACAGGAGCCACTGTGTCACTTGCAAATATGTCACCAACAATACATTTGTGTCTGATCCTTTAGGTAAATTTAATATCAAACAGTGGACCTCTTGCCTATTTTCTGCATTTGTAGCAGGAAGAGTACAGCCATCTACATAGGTGAACAATGAGAGCTCTTCAGGGAGCATGTTAGAGACCTTAAGACTACTGTGGAACATGTAGAACAACTAAGAAATCTGACAAATGAGAGGAGGCCATTCAGTGCGTAAAACTTGTCAATTTCTTAACTGTTCATACAGTTCTGGGGTCAGATTGATAAAATGTGCATACACACAAAAAGAAGGCCAAAATGTGCCTACATGATTTTCAACACAAAAGCTGGAATTTATGAAAGAAAAGTTGATGGCTGAACTTGTCTACATTTACAGCAACTCAACTCTTGTACTCAGCATTTCAATGGAAGCTGGAAATAATGACGGCACCCATGATAAAGTAGGGAAATGCAGCCAAACCAGCTAAATGTAAAAATGCATATCACTGAGGCGTTATTATAATGTGCAGTGATGGCAAAACATATTAAACCTTAAAAGAGATGAATATAATATACAGTCTCCATTTCAGTTCTGCGTATCTGCACTGAAGAGCGATTTTGGTTTTTTTCAGTTTGTATCGGCTCTATGTTGTCATTTCTCGTGGAACTGGCTGGCAGGTCAGGAATATCTCAGCCAAGTGTCACTCTATACTACCCACTGTGTTGGAAGCCGTTAACCGACTGGCTAGGCACTACATTCGGTTCTCATATGGTGCGAGTGCACATACATAAAACATAGCAAGTTTATTTACCAACACAAAAAGGCAGTTAGCAGCCGTGTCCGGTTCTCCTAACGTAATTGGAGCAATCGACTGCATTCATATTGTAATAAGGGCATCTAGTGAGAATGAAACTGTTTTAGTTAACTGTAATCATAACGTCGTGACAGCTTGGTGGCCTGGGTCAACCCACGTTTCATTCAATTTGAGGCAGTGTAACTGTGACAGACGTGACGGTGTTGTACGTGGTGTCCCTCTTGTTTGTAAGGTAGCTGCCAGAACCCTCAGTTGTTCACGTGACCTGCACTATGCATTGTAACAGCAATACGGTAAACTTATTAGGGGCCAAATTTCACATACATTTCTTTATACAGAAAACTGAAATATGCTACCAAGTAGTGTGGTGCACAATAGGACTTTAGGGACTTTCAAAACTCAACTTGATGATATTTTAGAAGAATTAAGTGGATAGGACTGGCGAGCTTTGTTGGGCTGAATGGCCTCTTCTCGTCTGCAGTGTTCTAATAAAGTCATTATATGTGCCAAGTGATAGCAGCTACCCACTAAAATGCTGGTGCCTTTCCCTGGCCCCCAGAATGCAGAGGAGACGTGCGACAATAGCGCACATGATCAGATGTGGAGCGCAGCATAGGATGCGTCCGGTGGGAGTTTGCTGAACCGGCCAGTGAAGGCCTGCGGTGCCGAGATTGCATATCTATGAGGCTGATTAGCATAGTCCAGATAGGGTTGTCTCAGGGTGACGGCCGAGTGGAGTTACAGCCACGTTCTTGTACGCACATTAACGAGGTTATTGTGATTTAGTAAATGGAGTATAAACGTGCATATTGTGTATTTTCCAGGTTTTCAATGAAAACATTTTCATACTCCAATCCACGCAAAGTTTTATAAGTGAAACCCTTGGTCACCCCACTACAATAAAGACATAGCAGCACTTGAAGCTGTGCATTAAAAAACGTGCGTTTGGCAGGTTTTATACATCAGATTTTCTTTGTGTGTATTTCCAAGTTTTTTGATGAACACATTTTCACACTCAAATCCACACAAGGTTTTATAAATGAGACCCTTGATCACCCCACTATAATAAAGACATAGCAGCACGTGAAGCTGTGGAGAGCAACCAAGTGTATCCCAGGACTCAAGGGCATGTCCTACTGTGACAGCCCGTTTAGTGTTGAGCTGAGGACACCATGTGGGGACCTCATGAAGGTCTTCAAACTTCTCAAAGGCATTGATAAAGTAGACCCAGCAGAATTCTCTTATCTTAACAGTAACTCACATACTCGAGGACATCGGTGGAAATTAAGGGGACATGCATTTAACACTGAAGTCAGGAAGCACTTCTTTACTCAAAGTGGTGTGAGGGTCTGACTATCGAGACATGTAGTTGAACAAGAAACCTTGACAATCTTTTAGGAAGGATCTGAATGACATATTGGGACAGCTTAGTTACTAGCTAAACAAATGAACTTGATGGACTGAATGGTCTCCTCTTTGTTAAATTTCTTATATTCTTCTTGTGTTCTTGCCATGTGCCAGTACTTCTGGGATGGACCCCAGTTTATGTTTACCTCGAACTGAGTTAGTGAGTTGGTAAACTGCTGCAGGTCTATCATAAGTGCCTGACAAATCAGTGTCACGGTTTAGCCAAGACCAGGACTTGCCATTATTGCAGAGATTTGGTAAAATTTGTTGGTGATAGGAATGCCACAGATGGCTTTGAACAGGACAGCAGTCCATCACAGGACACAACGCCTCTAATTTTAGAGCAAGCCACATGGCCTACTGTGGGACGGTGGGAGACATCGTGACAGAAAGACAGGGAGAGCACATTGTCACATCAAACTCGGTGAAGAGTGCTAAACACAATTGAACATGACAGCCCCCGGCCAAACTGAATTCTCTTCTTTCTATAGCGCCTTTCACAGTACAGGGTCTCAGGCACATCGAGACTATTAATGTACAAGCCCCACACACACCACTGTCAAGTCCCCTGCTGCTGAATAAGGAGTCTCCCCCCATGAACAGAGAGAGTAACGTGTGGGTGCGAGGATTTGAACCGTTTCGTTGTGCTACGGCTGGTGACTCTCACATTAAATAAAGGCCAACTGTTAGTCAGTCCCTGGCGAGGCAGATGTCACTACCCCGCTCCTTTGTGCTGCTTAATTGAAGATCGGAAATTAAGCACTTAAAAGAAAATCTCATTTTGAGCTTAATTCCTGAGATAATGGATAACATAATGTCCAATTTATCTATGAACATTACCAGGGTGTGGAAAATCACTAACATTCCAGGATTAAATGTTCTAGAAAATGTTACAAAAGTGAATTCCAAATAACTCCCCAGTGCTGGCAGCCATCATGCAGAACTGGAGTGCTGAGAGACAAGACATTTCAAAGCCCAAGCACATCCCATATTAATCACAATCTGCAGGATATTTGAATTTAACCGAGCAGTTTTCAAACTCGCTGGAGCCTTTCCAAACACAACTGGGTGACAGGCAGTCGCAACTCTAGATGTGACGACACCAGTCCATTGGAAGGACACACACACACACACACACACACACACAAGGCCAATTTAGATCAAGTGGGCCAATATGTGAGTAGGTTACTTGGAGGAATTCCCATAATGCAGGCATATTCTGCACAGACATAGGCAGGTGCAGGGTTTGAACCCAAGATGCTGGGCCACAGAATGACTACCACACCATACTGCTATTTGAATTTCTTATTTTTTATTTGGCACACATTATTAACATCACAGGTCTGCAGAACAGTTTGCCTGGCAGGTGGTGTAGCTTGCAGTTTTGCACAAACTGAGTCATAAGCTGTAGTTTATGCTCTGACAAAACTGACCTCAAGTAGGCACACCACCCTTTACCCTACAGTATACAGTGACGTTTGCACCACTCAAAGGCACTTTAAGGGTGGAGGATGGTTTCACATTGGCTCAGCTGGGCATAATGGCAGGTGAAGTGACTTCTTGAAGGTTGCTGGGAGCAGGCCTCCATAAAGCCACCCAAAAGACCAGACATTTTAATTTAGGTGTGGGCCCCGGCTAGGCCTCACCCTAGGCAGCCTGAACTCTACTAATAAGGCAGGCTTTGGCCTGCACATGCCCAGAAAGAAAAGTCTAAAAGAACCAGAATGTCACAGAAAATGTAAAAGAGGAAAACCATGACATTTCAAATACAAATTAATTAAATTCTGTTATAATCAAAGAATATCACTCTACAAAACATGTATTTGTCCAAAGGCAAAACCTAAGGTGAGCAAATTCGGACACAAATTCAAAAAAGATACCTTATATAAGAAACGGGGTGGGGGGGTTTGCTCAAAGCCAAAAGTGAGAGGCCTCTCCTTAAATACTTGCGGGGTCAGACCACCCGGTGCACAATCAGGTGGCTCCACAAACAGGAGACAGGACAAATAACAAAAAACACTACACAGAAACTTAACAAGACATGCAATAGCAAAATAATCAATAAACACAATGACAAAGAAAAACATGATCTCTCTATTTAAAAAAATCCTGGAGAGAAACAGTAGGGCGACAAGACGTGATCTTCATGTTAAGATCATGGAAGACACTTAAAAGACCAACGAGACTAAAGAGATTGGCCACGGAGCGTCTCGCGGGGACCTTAAACATGAGACTTTCTGCCAAGGGATTGACCCAGGACTGTCTCGCGATGACGTAGAACATGAGATTCTTGCAAGACACGCTCTACTTACAACCGAATAAGAGCACAGGCAGCAACACACTCAGTCGTGTGGATTGGAGCACACACAGGTCCAGGGGTCTCTACGCATATAAAGTGTACGGACAATACGTTATAAATGAAACATCGATGACCAAGCGAAGCAGAAAGCAGCGCAGAGAAAAAAGAGACTCAAAAGTGATGGAGAGACAAAAGAAAAAGAATAATCTAGGTGCAAATTCAGAAAATAAGGAAAGTAATTATCAGCCCAGAACAAGTGGAATTGAAAAAAAAAGCACGTCCAATCCTGAAGTTGGCGCTATACACATGCAGAGCAGGTTAGAGATTATGAAAGCAGTGGAATTTAAAAAAAAAAAAAAAAACGTTGGCATGATACACATGTGGAGAAAGTTAAAGAATATGAAAGTAGGAAAATTAGAAAGTATAAAAAGAAGAAAGTAAAGATCGCAGTAGCGTAAATTATTACTCGAAAAAGGGAAAATAATCACCACGGACCAGGTGTCATTGAAACAAAAGCAGGATAAAGCGAGGTCAGAAATAAACGACAGAGTAGAAAACAAAGTAAAACGACATAAAGAGGTTAAAAAACAAGGGGGCCAAACACATGCAGAGCAGGTTAGAGATTTGAAAACTGGAATTCAAAAGACTCAAAAAAAAATGTAGGAATGAAACACATGCAGAGCAAGATATAGAATATGAAAGCAGCAAGAAACGACAGTGTCAGAACAAAGAAAGTAAACATCGCATTAGCGCAAAGAAAGAGAAATTATTACTCGGAGAAATAACGAAAAGGCGAATAGAGATCGAATATGTGGTGTAACAAAGGCGCTATATAGGCACCTGACTCGACACAGATGGACACGGAAGCACGTATAAAAATACCCAAACTTTTCTTTTTCTTCACCCGTGGGCTCACATCTTCCCTGTCACCCACAGGCAATACCACCCTTCTTCCTTTACCACCACTCCTCCTCAAGCTTCGTCTCCTTCTTCCCAGCTCTGGCTCCTCGAGTGGTGGTGGCTGGGCCCTTTTATAGCCCACCCGGAAGCATTCCAGGTGATTGACCACCACCTGGTCCTGATTGCACTTCCGGGAGGGGCTGAAGACTCGTCCAGCCGGGCTGTTGGAAGCAGACAGCCCCCCCCTAGTGGCCACCCCGGGCCCCAACCAAGCTGTGGAGGACTCCATCTCCCATGGAGCACTGCAAGTGGTTGGGAAAGCATTGTTGGCCAGGGAGGCTGCCACCAAGCATCCCGGGGGAGGTATTGGACTGCCCATGGCGGCTCCCCCGGAACATAAGCAGCAGGGGCGTCCCTGCCGGGCATGGGACCTGCCTGTCCTTCTCAATGGACATAGAGTAGGTGATATGTCAGAAGTATGTAAATATTGAAGTTTAAGTCAAGAGAATTTCAAAAATGGAGTTTACCTCACATGCGTTTATTGGTTACTTTGCAAAAAAAAATTATTAACTGCTGATGATGTCGATTGTTTAACAGAGAAACCTATCCTGAATCATTAAACACGTCTCACTGACCTCATTAGAAAGATTCCAAAAATTGTTTTTACAGAAGTTCTGCAATAAAAGTGAAAGTAATGAAATAGCAACAATTCAAAGAAAAAATAAAATCTTAAAAGTGTGTATCCGGAAAAACAAAAATGGGGTTTGGCGAGCGAAGCAAGCAGGGGGTGAAGCCAACCAAGTATTATAAAAAACAAAGACAAAACCAAAAACTGAATGAATAATCTACAGTAATAGGAATAATTCTATTTAATAATAACAAAAAAAACTATATTAACAAAACAAATAAACTTCAAGGTCAAGGACAACAACCCTGGCTGATCCTCAATAGAGTGAGCCGATGTGCTACTGGAGTGAGCTTTGGCCCCCAAAGTTCTGAATTGGATTGAGTAGTTTTGATTTTACATTTATCTGTATATTTATATGTTTATCTACAGTGGATCCAGAAAGTATTCAGACCCTACACTCTACTGTGTTGTATCCATTTAAAATTAAATCCACAGTACATTTGCCATTTTTACTCATAGATCTGCACTCAACAACCGATGATGACAAACTGAAAACAGTTTTGCAAATGTATAAAAAATCAAAAACTGAAATCTCTCATCCCTGTAAGTGTTCAGACCCTTAATTCAATATGATGCAGAAGCCCCTTTGTCAGCAATGAACAGCTTTGAGTCTTCTTGGCTATGTCTCTAGAAGCTTTGCACACCTGGATTTGGGCAGTTTATCCCATTCTCCCTGGCTGTTCCTCTCAAGCTCCATTAGATTGGATGGGAAGCGTCTGTAAACCGCAATCGTCAGCTCTCTCCACTGATGGTCTATGAAGTTTAAGTGTGGGCTGTGGTCGGACTACCCAAGCGCAGTAAGAGACTTGTCCCAAAGCCACTCCAGCATTGTATTGACTGTATGCTTTGGGTCATTGTCCTGCTGAAAGCTGAACCGCCACTGCAGTTTGAGGTCACATGCACTTCTTCCTTCAATTCTGACCAGTCTCTCCGGTTCCTGCCACTGAGATGCCCCTCAATTGCATGGTGCTGCCACCACCATGCTGGCGATGAGCAGCACCCGGTCTTTGCTGCACGTTGTGCTTGGAGTTCTGTGCGACGAGTTCACTTTTTGTCTCGTCAGACCGGAGAATCTTTTCCCTCAAGCACTCCAAGCAGGCTGTCATGTGTGATTTGCTCCAGAGTGTCTTCCATCTAGTCACACTGTCACAAATGCCTGATTGATGGGGTGCTGCTGGTCGTCCTTCTGCCGGGTCTTCCCATCTCAACAGAGGACTTCTGGAGCTCTGTTAGAGTGACCATTGGGTTCTTGGTCACCTCCCTGACCAAGGCTCTTCTTGCCCAGTTGCTCAGTTTGGCCAAACAACAAATTCCAGGAATGAACCTGATGGTGTCACAGTTATTGAGGTCACTGTGCCCCCTCACCATGATTTACACTTCACAACGGTCTGATCACACAGTGGGAGTTCCTCGGACTTCATTGGTTTTTGTCCTGACATGCAGCGTGAACTGCATATCCTTCCATGCGCACTTGTGTACCTTTCTAAATGAAATTCAGTTTGGACTCCAGTCAGGTTTTGGACACACCTCTGTATCCAGCAGGGGGCGCATGCTTCCTAGGAAGAGGTTTCGTTAGAGACTGCAGCCTTTACTATACCACTAATTTACATAAAAATATCTAAAATAAAGTGGAATATCATTCCCTAGTGGTGCGGCGGTGATTCTAAAGGGAAGAAAAAATCAGTAACACTAAAGGAAGATTATATTTTAGTCTCAGGCGGCACGGTGGCACAGTGGGTACCGCTGCTGCCTCGCAGTAAGGAGACCCAGGTTTGCTTTCCGAGTCCTCCCAGTGTCAGCGTGGGTTTCCTCCCACAGTCCAAAGACATGCAGGTTAGGTGCATTGGTGTTCCTAAAATTGTCCCGTGTGTGTGCCCTGTGGTGGGCTGGCACCCTGCCTGGGATTTGTTTCCTGCCTTGCGCCCTGTGTTGGCTGGGATTGGCTCCTGTGACCCTGTAGTTAGGATATAGCGGGATGGATGGATATTTTAGTTTCATTTAATTATCGGCTTAACATTCACAATTAAACAATAGTCAAAGGAGAGCGGTACTTGAGCAAAGCACGATGCACTTGAGGTTTCCTGCGATCAGCGCTTGTCCAGTCTTTGAGAGAGAGTGCAGGAAAGAATTGTGTCCTAGAAACGGCCAAGAACGACGTCTTCCATCCATCCACTGGTGAGCTCTGGAGTTCTGTGCAGTTGTTTGATTTTTATTCTCTTTAAACATGCAACCTCCAAACATAGGTGCAGTTATTTGCTTGCTTGGAGACCCTTGAAATAGCTGTTGACCCTGGCCAAACAGGGCACCTTGTGCCACACTTGACTCATCTCAGCTCCCTGCCCCGTGTGTTATGTGAGAGACACATGTCGTTTTCCTATCGGCTATCTCACCTAAATATGAATAAAATCAGATAGAGTGAAAAAAACTTTACAGATCAAAGTGCCACACTTTAAATGTTGGCTACGCTACAACCTCGAGGAGAATTAAAGCAAACGGGATGGACCTGACTGGAGCAACAGCAAAGGCTCTGAGCACTTGCATAAATCTGACACTTTAGTTTTGGACTTTTAATACATTTGCAAACCTTTCTGAAAACATGTTTTCACTTTGTCATTATGGGCTATTGAGTACAGGCTGCTGGGCAAAAATGGCACACTTTATCAATTTAAGATTAAATGTACAGTGTACAGAGAGTGAATGCACTGTTCACATACTGTACATGTATGGATATAATATGCATAAATTGGCTAGTTTTGTGTGAAATTTCTATGTCTCCAAGGTTCATGTGGGCTATTTTCCCGCTACTTAAACAGCGCAGTTTAGGCTGGATTGGCAACCCATAATCGGCCATCACTGATTTTTTATGCCCTGTGATGATGGACTGTCACCCAGTCCTGGGTTGGTTCCTGCTCAAGTCTGATGCTACTGAGGTTGGTTCCTGTCCCTCCACAACACTAAAATAAAAAAAAATGGCTGGATGGATGGATGGATATTTGAAAATCTGGGATGCACTCAGAAGTTGGTTTGCTTTTACTGTTTAAGTGCTTACATCATCACAAGGTGCTATACGAGAGCCAATCAAATAGCACTACAAGTCCACGGGCTGGGCGCTGGCCCATTAGTTAGTGCTGCCACCTTAAGGTCCACAGTCCTTAATTCAAATGCCATACCCAGTTGTTACCTGGGAACAATGAGGAATGACGTAAGAACATTTATGTTAGGTTGAATGCCCAGTGGGGGACTGGGTGGTCTTTTGGCCATGAAACCCCTGCAGCTTACCTGGACTTTTTTTTTTTTTTTGGTCCAGTCCTGTGGTGTAGCGGGTCCACAGCTCATGTCAAAAGGCCACTTCTTAAACTAAATAATCGCCGCACTTGTGTGTGGCTGAGCGGTTCTAACTTAAGTGCACAGGTGAGGAGTCGTCCGCATCCGTAATTGTTCCTGGGAGCTGCTGATCCACATCCCCGTAATAAATAGAAACGCGAGGCAGCTAGGGTAGAGAAAGAAAGAAAGAAAGAAAGAAAGAAAGATGGATAGAAGAAGGTGAAGAAGGCGACAGGAAGCAGGAGGGAGAAAGCTGGTGCAGGAGAGAAGGAGAACAACCAAGCGCAGGCTCGCGCTGATAACAAGCAGCTGGGAGAGGCGAGTCCGAGTGGGGTGTTTGGCCGACACCCGAGGGCCGACCGCAGTGGCCGCTCCTGCTGAGTGCTTCTTGGGAGCAGGAGTGACCAGGAGCAGGTTGACTCGCCACAGCGAAGGCAGCAGGAGTGAGAGATTTGGAGTAGAATCTCCAGTGTGAGCGTCCTGGCCGTTGGGGGAAGCCAAGTCTCGGTCTGGTAGGGGCTGAACAAAGCCAGGGATCGGGGGGCCACCAGACCAGTTGAGCAGAAGAAGGTCAGCTGCATGTAGGGTGACTCCCCTGGTGCATAGCCTGGATGGGAGAAGCAGGGGAGTCACCAGTAAAAGAAGGCACCGTGCTTTGTGTTTTTAAAGAGACTGTTTCCAGCCATTGTTTTAACTTCGCCGTTTTTAAAGGATTTATTTATTGTTTTAACCTCCACGATTTCACTCATTTTAATGGATTATTTATTTATTGAAGATTTGAAACACTGCACCTATTTATTTGAACACTGTTTTGTTTGCTGTTTTGAAATAAAAGCACTTTGCGCTTTTTGCAGCATCCCCTTGCTTTAATGTTTGTGCCTCACTGCCCAGCTCATCAGTGACATTACCGACGGTGTCGGGTTCAAGGCAGATGGGAATAATGGAGTGAACCCGCATCGTCATCTGACCATCTGACCTTCACATCGGACTCACCTTTAGAGACTAAGAATATGGTATTATAAATAAGGAATCTACTTTTGTACTAATTGTATATCGATATTATGTAAGCTTGTATTAATGTTATTTGCTATTATTTTTAATTATTTTTTTTTTATTTGTAACTATTTCTTTCACATCTTGTAAAGCGCTTTCAGCTACATCCGGTGTATAAAAGTCTGCTATATATATATTGTTGATGTCGTCTGTGTGGCGTGTGCATGTTCTCCCTGTGTCTCTGTGGCCTTTCCTCCTGATACTCCGGTATTCCCTCCACTTCCCAAAGATCCAAATGTCAATTTTTGTTGTTTTTTTTGGTAAGTTGGACCTACAAAGGCCTGGTAAGCTGTCCCGAGTTGGCCTTGCACGCTCTCCTGCTGGAGCAGGTCTGAGCACCCTGACCTGGACTGTGTCGATTCCACATCATGTGAGAGATCAGGCCAGCAGCTGTAGTGGAGAGCATGGCGGTTTACTTGTCTTGAGTGATTCGTCTCGTGCGCCATGACTTAGACCGTGTCACCTTCCCTGGATGGCTCCAGATTTCTACTAATTTTATTCACTTGCCGATCCTTAGTTTTCATTCATTGAACTTTTGCTTCCCCTCACAAACTTATCATTTTTCATTTCTTTCTGTAGATATGAGATATTATATGAGGTCAGCGGTGAGCAGTAAGACTTTGTGAATTTCATTTGATATCCGCTATGAGGCAAAGCAGACACAAGGTGCCGTTAGCCAATGCAGAAATGATTTTAAACTGCAATTACTTTTTGGGACTTAGGAAAATCTGATCACTTTTACTAATTTTATTAATTCTCATGAGTCCCTCATGGACCCCGTGATCATCAGAGGTGACTGTGTGCAGAGGGTACAGACCTATAAATACCTGGGAGTGCAGCTGGATGATAAATTGGACTTGACTGCCAATACTGATGCTCTGTGTAAGAGAGGACAGAGCTGACTATACTTCCTTAGAAGACTGGCATCCTTCAACATCAGCAATAAGATGCTGCAGGTATTCTACCAGATGGTTGTGGTAAGCGCCCTCTTCTATGTGATGGTGTGCTGGGGAGGCAGCATAAAGATGAAGGATGTCTTACACCTGGACAAACTGGTGAGGAAGGCAGGCTCTATTGTAGGCACGGATCTGGACAGTTTAACATCTGTGGCAGAGCGACGGGCGCTGAGCAGGCTCCTGTCAATCTTGGAGAATCCACTTAACAGTGTCATCTCCAGACAGAGGAGTAGCTTCAGTGACAGACTTTTGTCACTGTCCTGCTCCACTGACAGACTGAGGAGATCGTTCCTCCCCCACACAATGCAACTCTTCAATTCCACCCGGGGTGGTAAACGTTAACACTATACAAAGTTATTGTCTGTTATACCTGCATTTTTATCACTCTTTAATAGTTTTTTTTTTTATCAGTATGCTGCTGCTGGAGTATGTGAATTTCCCCTTGGGATTAATAAATTGTGGCGGCACGGTGGCGCAGTGGTAGCGCTGCTGCCTCGCAGTTAGGAGACCCGGGTTCGCTTCCCGGGTCCTCCCTGCGTGGAGTTTGCATGTTCTCCCCGTGTCTGCGTGGGTTTCCTCCCACAGTCCAAAGACATGCAGGTTAGGTGGATTGGCGATTCTAAATTGGCCTTAGTGTGTGCTTGGTGTGCGGGTGTGTTTGTGTGTGTCCTGTGGTGGGTTGGCACCCTGCCCAGGATTGGTTCCTGCCTTGTGCCCTGTGTTGGCTGGGATTGGCTCCAGCAGACCCCCGTGACCCTGTGTTTGGATTCAGCGGGTTGGCAAATGGATGGATTAATAAAGTGGGGCGGCACGGCACAGTTAGAAGACCCGGGTTCGCTTCCCAGGTCCTGTGTGGCATTTGCATGTTCTCCACGTGTCTGCATGGGTTTCCTCCCGGTACTCTGGTTTCCTCCCACAGTCCAAAGACATGCAGATTAGGTGCATTGGCGATTCTAAATTGTGCTTGGTGTGTGTGGGTGTGTGCCCTGCAGTGGGCTGGCACCCTGCCTGGGGTTTGTTTCCTGCCTTGCACCCTGTGTTGGCTGGGAGTGGCTTCAGCAGACCCCCATGACCCTGTAGTTAGGATATAGCGGGTTGGATAATGGATGGTTGGATTAATAAAGTATCTATCTATCTGAATTTCAAAACTCCACATATTTGGCAAAATCTGAAATTGTTGTGGCACAGGAAATGCACTCAGTCTGGCAGTCAATCAGAAGATCAGGAGACATAAAGAGAAGGAGGAGCAGCTCAAAACAACCAGGAGGATGGATAAGAGGAAAACTGTGGACAGGAAGACAGAATACAATTGGGGGAGAAGTCAGAAAACTTGGTGATCTGGGAAGAAGAGTGAGAAATTGAAAAAGGCAACCAAACTTTGATAGAACTGGGCAGAAAAGTTGAAGAAAGGGACAGGAAGCATAGGAATAGAGGAACTGGGGAAGTCAGTGGACATGCAGGACTGGGCGAAGGTCAGAAGTAATGGGGAGTTGGGGCAGACCTGGGAAACTAAACTAGGCAAATAGAACTGGGTGGAAGACTGAAGAAACCGAATGTGAGGGACGTGGCCGAGCAAAGTCAAAAGAAACGTAACAACTGGACAGAAAACAGGCAGGAGATAGGTCAATGTTATGAAATGGAGAAGTCTTGAGGATCCAAAAGGCATGAGAAACTGCGAATTTAGGAGAAAATAGAGGATGTGGGAAATTGGGCAGAAATCAGCAGTATTAAGAGAATAAGACAATCAATGCTAATGTACAAGGAGCCGGCATCTGGGTGGCACTCAGAAGACACTGGCAAATGGGTTGCAGGCTGAAAAGCAGAGCTAATCGGTGTCTGTAGGTGACACAAGTTACTAAGAGCCAGATGGCAGAAGACTTGAGGAGGAGGAGGAGGAGGAGGAGGATGTCTAGACGTGTCTTGGCAGGCCCACTAGCACGTGAGAAGATGGACAGAGGTTGATGAGATCCAAAGATGTGAAGACGTCGACTTTGGCCCATGGTCATGAGGTGAGCTTTACTATCAGAGGCCCATTAGGCCTGCTCTCCTGTGGGCTCAGATTCCCGGCTGCGTATTATAACACGAGATGACTTAATTAGTGAATAATTAGATCATTAGCACATTTCAGCTGCAAGCCGCGCGTTAGCTTGTCAGTGTTAATTACAATAATAAGTTTATATTCTGTCGTCGCTTGTTGAGTTTGCAAACCAGCTACCCCCGCCAAGACAAGACAGCTGGGTAATTAAGCAGAGATGTTGGATTTTCCACGGCTGCCCCCAACATAAGTGACGTGGTTCTAAAGGACCCTGTGATTTTTATTGCAGTGAAGGAATAAGCGTTAAGGCTGCTGAGTGCTACCCACCTACATCTCTGTGTTTATGTGCCGCTATTGATGTTGCCATCATTTCCTCTTCAGGGGTCACGTAACACCCAGGAGTGCGTCTTTGTCATTTGTAGATCACCTGCAATTCAATCTAACTTGTTGATTACTTTATGTAATGCAGTGTTGTCATGATGGTGGAGTCCCACCCAGGGTTGCCTACCTTTAGGTCACATTGTGTCCCAGTCCATTCACAGCTCAGGCCCCGACCCTACTTCTGACCCCTCTCTTGCCTGCTGTGCCCAAAAGTTCATCCATCTTCTTACCTTCTTTACTCTTTATAAAATGTCCTCTGACGGTCATGAGATTTACTTCCATAGCACCCGCTAAATTTAGTGTAATTGCAATCTGACTTCACCCAGATCATTCAGACTTTGTGGATGTCTCCCCATCCCTTGGTTTCACCTCAGCATTCTTATTATTTTTTAGCAGGGTATAGTGCTAGCTCTGCCCCGTGAGACCTGTCAAAATCCCCTGCTTAACTGAAACAAATGACCCATCACCAGGTCTGAGGTCCTGACCATACATTGCAGGCCTGCCACCATCCTACTCGGAGACACTGAAGATTTGCCAACACTCCTTGGCCCTCTGCTATGCCTTACTACACCCCAACTGGCTACACTGCACTGTCTTCTTTTATTGAATCATCTGTAGAAATTTGCTATGAGTTTAAACAACTGTCAAATCATGAGTTTGCTAAGGGTGGCTTTCTCAATGATCCATTGCCTCTTGACAAACATTCATGTAGTTTTTCTGCCATTCTCTGCACAGGCTTCATTGATTTAAAATGGAGACTATAGACTCTTCCCAGTAATCCTCCTGCTTTGTTAATTGTCCAGTTTGATCAGTCTCTTTCCATTGAGAGTTGTCCCGTTTCCTTGATGTCCACTTATTTCCATGCTCCTCTTGTCCATCTCTGTTTCATTTCTGTTTTGGCCTGTACTGCCACATTTGATTTTTATTCCATTACTCCATCCATTCATCCTTTATGGATGTAAATGCTGGCCAGTGAATGTGAAGCATGAGCAGGTCCTTCATGCCTTTGAAATGAAGATGGTTGCTAGGCCTCATCCGACGGGACGACATCATGAACAAGGACAGATGATGGGCGTTGTACCCATTGCTGCAAAGATGCACAAGGCCAGGCTCCAATGGTATGGACATGTCCTCCGTAGTGTCAACGACTCTGTAGCGCAAACTGTGCACTGTTTCAGCCCAAGCAATCAACAACCAAGAGCCGGTGGATGGATTGAAATAAGAACAATATGAAGTACGCCAAACATTAGCAAATGGAGACGTGCGTGATAGACAGTCGCGGGATAGTCACTAGGACGAAGAAGAAGACTTCATCCATTGAGGCAGATGGCTGGGACCCATGCCCGGCCAGGATGCCCCTTTGACACTGGATCCGGGGGGGGCAGCCATGGGATGCACACAACGTCCCCCGGAACACTTGGTGGCAGCCCCCCTGGGTTGCATTGGGGCCAATATTTTGGAACACTGGAGCTCATTCCTGTTGGTCTCTGTGGCCACCGCCAGGGGGAGCTGTACAGCCTAACAAGCCCGTCTGGGTGGGACTGCAGCCACACCCGGAGGTACAGTCGGAGTCGGGTGGAAGAGGATGGAGCTTGCCTGGGAGGAGTTGGAGGTGGTATTGAGGAAAGAAAGGAGTCTGAAGGACTATTTGATGGTGACTGGCGCACTGTGTTCTTGTGTGGTGTAGTAAACGTGTGTTTTGGGACATTCTGCGTTGGCCTGTTTGTGTCCGGGTCTGACTACTTCCACACCATTCATTCATATCTTTTCTGCATAAAAAGAACTAAAGCCTACTCTGGTAGTGCAGAATGGACTGTCAGTCCCGCGAAGGACACACACAAGACATTTTGTTCAGGCCACTTCATTTTTTTGTGTTTAGCTCATTTACTCAGTAAATGGTACATGCTGATAATGGCCATATTCTGTACAGTGCCCTCAAATTAAATGATTTAAATTCATTGTTTTACCTCATCAAGCAGTGCTCAGTATTCCAGAGTGAACAATAAATAAATAATAAATCCTTTTTCTGCTTTGTCATTCCGGGGTATTGAGTGTAGATTGATGAAGTTGAGATGAATTCAAATGATTATAGCATAAAGCTCCAACATAACAAAATGTGAAAAAAGAGAAGGGGCCTGAACACGTTCTCAAGGCACTGTATATTACAAAATGACTGCTCCACAATGGACAAGAGTCCTCTCCAGGTTTAGTTCCTGCCTTTCACCTCATGCTTGCCAGGGCAGACTTAGGCTTTTCATTACCTCAAAAATCGAACTCAACAGGTCCTAAAAATAAATGAACGGATCAATGATTCATGAATTGATTCACCATCCTGGGGCCTCTTCCTTTAAAAGTTAGGACAGCTTTCCCATTTTTTTTGCCAAAGAGACCAGTTACGGGTTTCATTCACATACCTGTTGTTCTGTGTCACTATCTAAAAAAATGTTTTGGAAGTTACAGTTTTATTTTAACAGCCCATGAGACCTCTATAGGCTACACTTCTGTGTCTCCATCATAGTGTAGATGCTGACACCAGCTTGATCAGACCACATGCAAGGCAAAAGAGGACCTGGAGCTTTTGTCATTTTTTAGGACATTTTTTGCAAACTTACTCACAGGGCTGGTGGAGAATGTGAAATGGCTTCAGAGTGGAATTTTAACAAATGTTGTGTGTTGGCAGCGCAAGTGGGACAAGTAGAGTGAACCTCAAAGGTACTGCGGCACAAGCAGAAACTGTGATAACTACTTTGGATGGTGTTACTTGCATCTTTGGATGGTGTTACCCTTTTGCATTGTCCGAGGAGATCACAGTGTAACAAACGTTTAGCCCCTTGACCTGAACTTTTTGCTTGGGTGGAGAGGCAAAGACCACATTAGCTTTCACCTAAAGATGGGTTTCAACTACAGGGTCTTGTAAGCCATGACCATCTTGAGCTGGTTTCAAAAGCCACAGCCGTACGGGTTCCAGCCCTGTATTCTGAAAAAAATAAATGGCACACTGATGTTGCTCAAAATCCATGGCAACCAACTTTAATGGGTAATAACGCTGCATGGAATCAAGATCCGCATCGACCAAGTCTTGATACTTTGCTTTCTTTAGATATAACCAACCTCAGGATCAGTAAGTTTGGCTACCTTGTCTTCCTGTATAACAGAGTGCTGTTCCTGCCACCTCTTCTGGAAAGACGAGCTTCCTTTTCAAATCCATGGATATCTCCCAATCTGAAGTGTGGTGAAAGCTGGAGGGGCTGTTCTTGGTAGCGGTCCTTGCACTAAGAGGCTTATCTTCTTCCCTTAAGAATCTAGCAAGTTCAAGTGATGGTTCTTGGTGTCCCATGACTATGAGTGGTCCCCTATAATGGTCATCTTTATGGACTTTGGGACATCCTGTCAGAATTTGGTCCAGTGGACCGAATGTTACATCACACTAAAAATAAAATGGGACTTCTTCTTGATTTTGCTGCAGATCTTTAGGTTATTTGGGGTTTGCATGAGGTCTTCAGCGATGCGTAGAAGGAAGCTCATCTTTCATTTGCCAGTACCTGAGAGCTCCTTCCAGAATACCAGGCACTCAAGTTCCTGGGGCCTCATGCATCCCCTGCCTCTGGCTTGAAGCTTTTTGAGGCTCTTGGGTTCAGTCATTCCATCTAACCTTATTCAGAATAGTGTGGACGCGGCCTGGGCACAGATAGGCAGATATGTTGTTAAGTCTCCACCACACGTTTATTTACACTATTTACAAGTTCCCGTGCACACAAACCCCCCAAAGTCCTGGCCACACAACGCCTTTCTTCGAGCCGCCTCCACTCTCTCTTCTCTTGCCTTGTCCTGCCTCCACCCGACTCCAGTCTCTAATGAAGGGAGAGGGCCCATTTTATTCCACCCCGGATGGGCTCCAGGTGTTTCCCGGCATTCCTCCCTGGACACGCCCCAGTGTGGCAGGAAGTGCCGGCTGTTCTCCCGGAAGCTCTCCGGGTGTTCCTGCTCCTCTTCCCCCCAGCACTTCCTGGTGTGGCGGAAGTGCTGAGGTCCAGGGTCCCCAAGGCATTGGGGCGCCCCCTGGCAGTGACCACGGGTCCCTACAGGGTTGGGCTTCTAAGCCCTCTACCTGTGGCCCCCAAAGCAACCAGGATGGCGGCCCCCATGTGATCCAGGGCGGGCGTAGACCCTCTTCCGATCCCTCAAGGCGTCCCGGCCGGGTCGTTGCCCCTGGCATCCCTGACAATAGCATCTTTCACGCTGGGTGCCATCATAAGGCTTTTTATAAAGGAATGATAAACTCCAATCTGCTCTCCTGCATATGGCCAAAGACAAGCGCTTTAATGTTCTGGGAATGTCCTGCAAGGTACGATTTACTGAAGGCCGCCTTTGTTCGGCCCTGTAAAATCAAATTCAGTTCGCATTGTGACTTGACAGGCCGATCCCCCCCGAGTTTAATTGCTCTGTGGACAGACGGTGTGGCGTTACACGGCGTCATGAGGGTTGTAATTAAAGCCTGGAGATGTCAAGCACTCTCTCTGCTTCTGCTTGCTCAGCACTTGCCCTGTCCATGTTGATTACTGTCAGCCTTCTACGTAACTCACTCTGTGAGGGTCGGCAGATGAACTCCTTAGCTGCTCGAAAATGATTATCGTTAGAAACAAAAGGGCCGTCAAGCTACAAATGTCCACCTCCTGAAGCTTTTGTGCCCGTGCTGCCCCCTCCCTGTGGGTGCCATCACCTTTGAGTGTCTGTTCTTATTGCTGGGTGGATGAACTACAATGGCCTTATTGGCCTTTCATGGTGAGTTTGTAATATCTTGGAAGTAGGGTGAAGGATTGAATTATGAGTTTTGTAAGGAGGGTCGCCTGATGGCGAAGACAACTGTGCGTCACGTTTATGGCCGTCAGTACTGTGGCACATTAAACGGGCTGGCTGGAGCCTCCTGACTCTGAGCTGCCAGTTTTACTGCTCGTTGATTTTCTGTTTCCTCTGTCTAGATAAGCTGGCATGGAAACAAAATGCAGAAAACAAGAGAAAAATGTGCCACACACCAGCAATTTGGAGTGTTCAGCTAAAACTGGTGTAAAAATAAAAAATAAAAAAGCCACTGAAACTGAAAACAAACTGCCAAGTCGGACTGAAAGCAGCTCAACATGGCAACCTCAGGGATGCTGGGTGCTGTGAGGGACTTCTTTCTGCTCTCGTGCCAACATTTTCTATGCTTTTCGTGTCATGATCTGTCATTTATTTGTTATTTTTTACAGTTTCTCTTTGGCCTTTAAAAATAATTGAGGCTTTGTTATACATTTTGTAGATCCTGGCCATCATATTGGTTTTTGAATCTGACACATTTTAATGGTGTTTAAAAGTATATATGTTCAACCTGCCGTGCCATCTTGTTTTTGCTATGGGGCCGCCATCTTGAGCATTCATAATTGGAGACATGTTCATGGGTCCCCAAAGCCATGTTGAGTGACATCATCACTGCCATGGTGACTATGCTCGAGGAGGACCCCATGAGCCTAACATCTTCTGGTTTTTATCCTTCTTGTTACAAATGGTTTCTCATAAAATAATGAAGATAAACTAGAAAGATGTAACGTATGCCCAAAAAAAGAAATTGAAATTTCCGTAAACAACTTCCCGTGCAAATATCGGGATTTAAAATAACAAACTTGATGCGAAAGCTTGTATATATTTATGATAAACTCTGACTTGTGCGTACACAACATTTTGGCCCTTGATCAATCAGGGAAATGCAGCCAAACCAGCTCAATGATGACTTATCACAGAGTCGATATTAGAAGGTGCGTTGACGTGACAAACATATTACACCTCCAAAGTGATGATTATGATGTACAGACTCTGTTTAGTTCCCTTTTAAAAGGGCCAATGCTCCGTATTTCCACCAAAGACATTTTTAGTTATTTGTCAGTTTAAATTGGCTACCTGTTGTCACATCCCATGGAACTGGCAAACGAGTTAGGAATATCTCAGCTAAACTTCCCTCCATTATGCCTGCTGTGCTGGAAGCCATTAAGCGACTGACGACACACTACATCCAGTTCTTGTATGGTGCTGGGTGTACATGACAACGTAAAAAGTCAATTTGCAGCAGCGTGCGGTTCTCCTAGCGTAATCAGAGCACTTTACGGCACTCATATTGCAATAAGGGCACCTACTGAGAATGAAGCTGCTTTTGTTAACTGTAAGCAGTGACATTTCATTAATGCGCAAGTCATCCATAATGTGACAGTCATTGTGTGTCAATGGCCTGTGATTCATTTATTTTGAGGTAAAGTAGCCTTGACAGACATGATAGTGCTGCATGTGCTGAATTGCTTGTTGGTAAGGTGCAGTAACTGGCTGAACCCTCAGCATTTCATAATCCCTGTACATTTCATTGTGATAGCAATCACCTCATTGCATGTGCCAGATAGATAGATAGATAGATAGATAGATAGATAGATAGATAGATAGATAGATAGTTTTTCACACCACTGTATCTATCTATCTATCTATCTATCTATCTATCTATCTATCTATCTATCTATCTATCTATCTATCTATCTATTTGCCCCCTTCCTGATTTCTTATTCTTTTGCATGTTTGTCACGCAAAATGTTTCTGATCATCAAACACATTTAACCATTAGTCAAATATAACACAAGTAAACACAAAATGCAGTTTTTAAATGATGGTTTTTATTATTTAGGGAGAAAAAAAATCCAAACCTACATGGCCCTGTGTGAAAAAGTAATTGCCCCCTGAACCTAATAACTGGATGGGCCACCCTTAGCAGCAATAACTGCAATCAAGCGTTTGCGATAATTTGCAATGAGTCTTTTACAGCGCTCTGGAGGAATTTTGGCCCACTCATCTTTGCAGAATTGCTGTAATTCAGCTTTATTTGAGGGTTTCTAGCATGAACCGCCTTTTTAAGGTCATGCCATAGCATCCCAATTGGATTCAGGTCAGGACTTTGACTAGGCCACTCCAAAGTCTTCATTTTGTTTTTCTTCAGCCATTCAGAGGTGGATTTGCTGGTGTGTTTTGGGTCATTGTCCTGTTGCAGCACCCAAGATCGCTTCAGCTTGAGTTGACGAACAGATGGCCGGACATTCTCCTTCAGGATTTTTTGGTAGACAGTAGAATTCATGGTTCCATCTATCACAGCAAGCCCTCCAGGTCCTGAAGCAGCAAAACAACCCCAGACCATCACACTACCACCACCATATTTTACTGTTGGTATGATGTTCTTTTCTGAAATGCTGTGTTCCTTTTACGCCAGATGTAACGGGACATTTGCCTTCCAAAAAGTTCAACTTTTGTCTCATCAGTCCACAAGGTATTTTCCCAAAAGTCTTGGCAATCATTGAGATGTTTCTTAGCAAAATTGAGACGAGCCGTAATGTTCTTTTTGCTTAACAGTGGTTTGCGTCTTGGAAATCTGCCATGCAGGCCGTTTTTGCCCAGTCTCTTTCTTATGGTGGAGTCGTGAACACTGACCTTAATTGAGGCAAGTGAGGCCTGCAGTTCTTTAGACGTTGTCCTGGGGTCTTTTGTGACCTCTCAGATGAGTCGTCTCTGCGCTCTTGGGGTAATTTTGGTCGGCCGGCCACTCCTGGGAAGGTTCACCACTGTTCCATGTTTTTGTCATTTGTGGATAATGGCTCTCACTGTGGTTTGCTGGAGTCCCAAAGCTTTAGAAATGGCTTTATAACCTTTACCAGACTGATAGATCTCAATTACTTCTGTTCTCATTTGTTCCTGAATTTCTTTGGATCTCGGCATGATGTCTAGCTTTTGAGGTGCTTTTGGTCTACTTCTGTGTGTCAGGCAGCTCCTATTTAAGTGATTTCTTGATTGAAACAGGTGTGGCAGTAATCAGGCCTGGGGGTGGCTACGGAAATTGAACTCAGGTGTGATACACCACAGTTAGGTTATTTTTAACAAGGGGCAATTACTTTTTCACACAGGGCCATGTAGGTTTGGAATTTTTTTCTCCCTAAATAATAAAAACCATCATTTAAAAACTGCATTTTGTGTTTACTTGTGTTATATTTGACTAAGGGCGGCACGGTGGCGCAGTGGTAGCGCTGCTGCCTCGCAGTTAGGAGACCCGGGTTCGCTTCCGGGTCCTCCCTGCGTGGAGTTTGCATGTTCTCCCCGTGTCTGCGTGGGTTTCCTCCCACAATCCAAAGACATGCAGGTTAGGTGAATTGGCGATTCTAAATTGGCCCTAGTGTGTGCTTGGTGTGTTTGTGTGTGTCCTGCAGTGGGTTGGCACCCTGCCCAGGATTGGTTCCTGCCTTGTGCCCTGTGTTGGCTGGGATTGGCTCCAGCAGACCCCCGTGACCCTGTATTTGGATTCAGCGGGTTAGAAAATGGATGGATATTTGACTAATGGTTAAATGTGTTTGATGATCAGAAACATTTTGTGTGACAAACATGCAAAAGAATAAGAAATCAGGAAGGGGGCAAATAGTTTTTCACACCACTGTAGATAGATAGATAGATAGATAGATAGATAGATAGATAGATAGATAGATAGATAGTGCATCCTGAATCTTGGATCATTAATGATGGGACCCAATAATCAAATCTATCCAAAACTGACCATAATACATCTGTCTCCACTATCATGTAACACGTCTTACAAAACTCTTTTTTTTACAGTTTCTCTTTTGTCTTTAAAAATAAAGAAATCTTTAGTTTGCAGGGTTTTTAGATGTCAGAGAATCTGGTCATCACATTGGTTTTTGAATGGTGTTTGAAAGTAAATACGTTGTCTTGCAGTTTCCATTGTCCTGACTGTTGTCTCGAGTACCCATAATTAGAGATCTGTTCATGGAGCATTCATCGTCCAAGTTTACGGATACAACTCCAAATCCAGGGTTTTTATCAAATCGTTTAAAAGAATTTCTGGTTTCCTCGACTAAGATTTACAGTACATCTAACATTTTGGATTGGCTGCATTTACAATATTTGTGATTTGATTTTTGTGTCACTATTAGGCTGTCTTGCTGAGTTCACTTTTGGTTAGTTATAGTCTCTGGATTCCATCTACTATTGTGTACAGTCAGACCCTGAATTACTTATTTGACATCTGAGTTCTGGTGTATTAACAACTTAAGAAGGCGTAACAGTGACATCTAATGATGATGGGGCGGCCATTGCTCACCAAGTTTGGTCATATTTTAACTCGATTTCCGGACCATACCATATTGCCATAGCAGTGCTGATGACTCCTCAGTTTGCATCAGCCATTTATTTGTGACTTTTTGTCCAGTTGATTGCTTCTTCACTTTCCTCATCTTTTCTTTCTTGTCCTTCATCATTTGCCTAACAGATCCCTTTTTCTACTACGTCTTTACTTGCTTTCTCAACCCTTTCCTCCCAGCTTGTGGTGAGAACTTTTGGATGAGTGGGTTGCTTTTATAAGCTTCTTTGATTTCAGCCTCATTACCTTCCTTCCTTTTTTCTGCTCACATTGCCCAGACTTTCTTGAGTGCTTCTTTGTTTGCACGGCTCATTCCTTCATGGATTTGTTTTATTCTTTAATGAATTTCCTTCCTTCTTTGTTTCTATTCATTGCAGTCTCCTACTTTTCCACATTTTCTTGCATGAATGTTTCCTTGTATGCTGTCTGTGTCAGTCACCGTCCACCACCTTTCTCTTTGCCTTTCCATTACCATCAGCGCTGGCCTGTTGCCTTCGGTTCTTGTACTTTTCCCATGTTTCCTATTCGGTTTTGTCACTTCTAATGTGAGTACTAAAAGCTTGGTGTGTCCTAATTTCTCAAATGCTGCTACTTCTCTCTGATTTCAATGTGTAAAGAAACATTTTTCAAGAAACCAACAAATCATCTCAATTATCGGAGGGAATTATTTCATAATGGAGACCACATGCATGATAATAGGAACCCACAATTACCTAGAGGAAGAATGACATTAAGAATCAATTAAACTGAGAGGCTCAAATGAAGCATGGGGGTGAGCTCGAGGACATGGGTTCAACAAAGAATAGTCCATTCTGTGTTCCCTCTCCAGCAAGTTACTGTATGATTTACATTTTTATGCCCTATAAACTGTTTAATTATGGACTTTATCTCCCAGGTGGCATCTTTTTAGAGAACATGGCCACCCATCCATCACAGAACCTACTTAATCCAGTTCAGGGTCAAGAAACAGGAATGCCTTTCTGATTTATAGGAACAAAGTGCATGGTGCCTTTGCCAAGTGATGACCCAAATGTACCAGCCGAGGCATTAGCGGGGCTCCTAACTAAAGTGCTGTCCGGGTTCACTGGTCACAAAAAAGCTTGAGTGTTACAGATGTGTGGAAGGGCGGACATGAGTGAAACAGGGGCCCACTGCTTCAGCGGTCGATATATTCCTTCAAATCTATGGTGACCACCAAGTCTGTTGTCAGGTCCCCTTGCTTTCTAAGTGCAATTTTGAATAAAGCCCAGAAACTCTTTTCAGCTTTGCTCGTAGTTTGTTTCTTTTCATGCTATAAAGGAGATGCTTCTGAAGGCCTTTGTAACCCGGGTTTGCAGTTGGCCAGTGGCAGCTACAGTGGCAAGAAGAAGTATGGTGACCCCTTGGATATAATTTAATTTACGTATCAGCTTGTCTTACAATATGTGACTTACAATAATGAACAAACACAGTCCATTTTAACTAATAATGCCCTAATTAATGTCCTTGTGCATTGAGTACGTCATTCAAACATTCACAGTGTGGGTTGTAATATTATGTGGACCCCTAGGCTGGTGACTTCAGCCAAAGCTAACTGGAGTCAGGTGTGGGCAAACCTGGCATCCAGCCAATGAGAAGAGATTGGAGGTGTGGCTTAGAGATATTTTGACCAATAAAAAAGACTCAAACATTTTGAGTTTGCCAATCACAAGAAGCATCTGCTGACATGAAATATGCCTCACTAAACAGAGATCTTAGAAGGTCTCCGATCAAGAACTGTTGATTTGCATAAAGCTGGTTTAACATCATTTGAAAGAGTTTAGATATTCATCAGTCAGACAAACTGTGTAAAAATGGAGACTATTTCGTACTGGGGCGGCTCGGTGGCGCAGTGGGTAGTGCTGCTGCCTCACAGTTAGGAGACCTGGGTTCGGAGTTTGTGTTCTCCCCGTGTCTGTCTGGGTTTCCTCCGACAGTTCAAAGACAAGCAGGTTATGTGCATTGGCGATTCTAAATTGTCCATAGTGTGTGTGTGTGTGTGTGTGTGCATGCCCTGCAGTGGGCTGGGGTTTGTTTCCTGCCTTGCGCCCTGTGTTGGCTGGGATTGGCTCCAGCAGACCCCCGTGACCCTGTAGTTAGGATATAGCGGGTTGGATGATGAATGGATGATATTTTGTACTGTTGCTTCTCTTTTCATTTCAAGATGACTTGAAAGACAACACAGAATGGCCAATAAAGGTAAAAAAAAGATTCCTGGAGTAACAGCTAAAGGCTTAATGGAATCCCTGAAACAGGTTATCACCTCTACAATACGCAAAACAGCGAACAGGCATGGTAGCCATAACAGGACATCAAGGAAGAAGTCCCTGCTCTTGAAAAAAAAAATCAAGCCAAAGACCAGCCTGACACTCTACAGTGCCATTGGGCAAATATTTTGTGAAATGTGTAAAGCTGAATTGTTCAGGAAGAGAACATGTCAGTGTGTTTGACATCAAAATCTCAATGATGAAGCCCCATGGAGGAAGCATCATGATTTGGGGCCGCTTTGCTGATTCTGGGCCTGGACTGCTTGCCATCATCATCCCGAAGTTTATCAAGATATCCTACAGGGTCATTTTTAGGGTGGCTGTCCATCAGCTGAAGCTCAGCAGATGTTGGCTCATGCAGCAGGGCAATGACTCTAAATATCGAAGTAAACCTGCTCCAGAATGGCTGTTTGGAGTGGGCCATTCAGAGCCCAGACCTTGACCCAATAGAGATGCTGTAGAGTGGCTGCAAGAGAGCCTTTCACACCAGAGGAATAGTCCACAAGTCCTCCTGAACTTTGGGTAGCTCTGATGTGCAGCTGCTGGTTGTTGCTGCCAAAAGGAGGTGTAGCCCCTCCTTAAGTCCAACGTTAACTTCTGGCTTGTTTTTGTTTTAAGTTCAGGGAGTACCATGATGACATGATTACGTTTTGATGTTATGCTGTTTTTTTCCCCCGATGAAATCAATTCATGTTTTCTCCCGTGCTTGTTTCTATTTCCTGGGCTCCATATTGTCTAGGGGTTGCAATCCACAGTTCCAAGGGAGTGTGACTCCAGAAATCACTCATGTGACTTCACCAAGGTGACAATGTAAAACAGGGTTGGGCAACGTTGCTCCTGGAGGGCCACAGTGGCTTCAGGTTTTCATTGTAATCCAGTTGCTTAATTAGAAACCAGTCCTTGCCAATCTCAGACCTTATTGAATTTTAAGGCTTTAGTCTGCAATGTAAGGTTCTTAGATCGTAGATTTTTTTCCTTTTTAAGGATATCATCCAAATGATTTGAAGCCTAAAATGGATAATTTTCAGTCCATTATGTTTTTTTCTCTTAAGTGTTTTATTAAAATAAATAGTGCATGATGAATCCACACAGGTGTAAATGGAAACACGTTAGAAGGAGAACTGCTGGCTCCATTGTCATTTGCATCTTATTTTTAATAAAGAGCCATTAAAAACAGCAAGTGCAGCTGTTTAAGACTGAAATAAGCACTAAGGGTGGAAAACCTTAACACACGAGACCACTAAAATGAAGCATCACTTGAACAATAAGTGCTTCATCAGCAATAATTGACTTCTCATTAAGAAACTGGGTTGGAGCAAAAATTGAGTGACTGTGCGTGTTATTGATTTCCATCTACAAACTTTACGGCTTCTCTTTTATTATGTGATTTATTATTGGCTTTGGGTAGAATTTTTAGATGGATTCTGCTTCCATGAAAGTCTCCAACCAAAAATGATACCTCATGTGGTTTGCAGTGATGGCTCATAAACGTTTTCACTGTTCTGTTGTCATAAAGAATGGAGACAATGTTTCCAACACAGTTACTTTTTAATTAAAGACAGGGCTCCTGACCAATAAATGAGAGCGGAGAAGGCGTGTCTTCAATTCAAAAGCCGAAATCCATTTGAAGGAGTTTTCTGGATTTGGACTATTTTCATTTTGCGGTTGAATTTATTTAACAATATTTTAATATTATTAAAAATATTAATTTTTTGTGAGCATATGATTGGATGATTTGACAAGTGGATTATGCGACACGAGTAATGTGACAACTTTTTAATGGACACTCAATAATTTTGTCCATGTTATCTCTACTCTCCATGAAAACATGAGATAAAACATTTTTTAGCCATTACTACAATCGACATGTGGGTAACTAATATATTTAAAAAAGATATAATTTATGGGTAGAGTTTTCCTTTAACAATTCTTGCCTAGTTATAGAGAGTTTCTTCTCCTGGGGCCTCATGTATAAACGGTGCGTACGCACAGAAATGTTGCGTAAGAACTTTTCCACGTTCAAATCTCGATGTATAAAACCTACACTTGGCGTAAAGCCACGCACTTTTCCACGGTACCTCATGTCTTGTCGTACTCAAGTTCTCTGCTCGGTTTTGCAGACTGGCGACACCCAGCGTCAAAGCAGTGCTACTGTTCCTGTGTGATTACTCCTTATTTTCATGACGCGGCTTTATAAATACACCGAAACTAACCGCATATTGTTTATTATTGTAACGCATCTGATTGTAATTAACTTGTAACAATATAATGGTAGAGGGAACAGCCATAGTATTCCAAATACCATAACTGCTTTAGCGTTGTTACTCTCACTGCACCTTCTTCTTTCAGCTGCTCCCGTTAGGGGTTGCCACAGCGGATCATCTTTTTCCATATTACTCTCACTGCACCACTCAGAGTATTTATATCACTGTATCTGAGTGTGAATCACAACAGCTGCTGATCGGAAAGAGAATTATTGGTATACAGCTTCAAGGACACGCTGTCTCAGCCACTGCAAAACGTTTTAAAGCCTTTCCTGTACGGACGCGTATTTACATATGATGACAATATCATTTTTAAGATGAAATGCAGCAAAATATGTTTATTATATTATACAGGTAAAACTTTAACTTCATTTAAATAATCTATATTCTTCACTGGGACTGGCGTGAAGGATAGAATAATTAAACATGTACTACGAAGATAGTTCAATGTTCCTTAAACTTTTTAAATAATCAGCGCTCTAAGTTTACAGATGGCTTAACGTCTATCACAGAGCTGATTGTGTGGCAATCGATTACTTGGAGAAAGAAAAAGCAAGTACTGCATGGGCGGCCATGCCAATATATATTGAATATAAAACAGAAAGAGAAAATAACGACACAGCTAAAAATGCAGCGGCAAATTTCGACAAAAGTTAAATGCTTGTGTCATGAGCATGAGGTGGCTATGCAGTGTCCGCAACTGACGTGGCCATCCGCCGTGCATAAGCTACCTCACTGACATTGGCGGGCGAAGGAGCCACCGATTCTTTTTCTGCCCAGTGCCACCACAAGCCTAGAGCCGCCCCTGATACTGCTGCAATAAGTAATTTCATCGATGGTTGTGCACAATCGCTGTGTTGTAAAACCCATGTTTAATAACGTGCTTTAACTCTTAATGACATCACGTATACATCTCAGTATTTTAGTTATTCAGAGAGCTGTAATATCACGAATGTAATGGACTCTGTGTCCAGTTGGAGGAAGAGAGCCAGTTTAAGAAGCAAGTAGTGATTCACACACATAGATCACATACGAGCAGAAGATCAAATACAAAACAAAGCATTTAACGTGCTACTTTAATTACGATGTGATTTGAGAAACTGGTTAAGTAAATGATTTTAAGATGACGTTTATGATGTTCTACTTTAATGACAAAATAAACTACGTGATTAAAGTGGAAATGTCGAGATTAAAGTTGACATTTCGTGCTTTTTTTCCCCACTGTGCCTTTTTTTTCTCTGTACCCTAAAAAACTTTCATATGACACTCAGACGGTAGGCTACGACTCGCCTTTTCACGGCGACTGATATCTGAGCTTTCAAGTTTCTCCAACACGCTATGTCACTCGATCAACTTCCTTTTGTTGATTATACCACGGTTTATTTGAACAAATAGTATGTTTTTCCTTTGCCTCCACTTGGTATTCGCTGAAATCGTTATATTTTCCCCCGTGCTTTTCCCATTGTCTTTTCACAGAAGGCTGTGCTTAAGGGTGATTTATATTGATTTGCATATTCAAAGAGGCGTAATTCTGGGAGGAGTTGGGGCAGGACAGCAGGCGCGTGCATGAGCGTTAGTTTTCGCGCTGATCGGGATTTATGTAGCGGAAGAACGTGGAAGTTAGAGTACGCACTGATTCCTGCATCTGGATATGTCTGTGCGTAAGCACATTTCGGCTTTTGTGCTTACGCCATGTTATAGTGCGAGTTCTACGCACGGCGTTATACATGAGGCCCCTGGTCACCTTCATTCAAAAATGTATGACTTTTGCTTAAACAGGAAGAACACCCACAATGAGGATATTTCTTTTAATATATTTTTTAATCCCTGAGGGGACATTGACTTTTCGTATGCCCTTTGAGGGTCGGAGCACAGGATGTGGACTAAAACAATACAGAGGAGTGTTCTGCCACAAGTGCCAATTTTAAAGTAATGTAGATGGGCAGTGAGATGACGAGAAAGAATACCAAGCTGATTAAATATAGTGAGGGTCTAAAGCAGAGAGACTGACTATCGTAAACCTACGCCAAAAATGAACGCTGTCGGATCGAGGCTGAAGTCTGTGACCTGACTTGAAGGCACACACACCCATTTGTAAAAGCTTTCTACAGAATCCCCAGGCATAGCTTTCGGAGTGTTTTGTCAATGATGTTGTGATGCACTGCTCTTCCAGTCTTCTAGTTGTAGTAACCTGTAAAGCAACGATTCACCAAACAATAAGACATTTTAGGAAAGTGAAATCACAATCAGAATCACAAACCAATAGGAAACATGGAATCTCCATATTGGAAAGCCCCAGGAAGCATTGCAAAAATATCTCTAAATCTGGCCAGATCTTATGAAAAGTAAATGAAAAACTCACAGGATCATAACAAGCAGATTCAGAGTAGAAATGGAAGTACAGCATGTACTGTATGTCTGTGTTTTTGAACAGCAAGGAGAAGAAGAAATCAAAGAATGTAGTAGAAACATGTGGACTTCAGCAGCAGTAACACAAGCGGATCGTCTATCCTGTGGAATGACTTTATGGTGAGTATACCACATAGTGGAGCCTTCTAGAGGTTATCAGGCCCATAGAGCTTTGAAAGGAGAGGCCTGCAGCAGCCACTGAAGCTCAGGGGAATGAAGGCTCACTAAAGTCTTTCTGCATCCAGGGTGAATGATGAGGGGTTGAGGTTAAGGCTTGCTGTCATGATAGCCCAAACAAAAATGTGTTAGTAGGTAGGACATACCATTCAAACATACAGTAAGTGTAGTAGGCCGGACATGGCATTGCAGAATGAGTGTAGTCGGCAGGATCTGGATTTTCACATTTAAAAGTCAATGGCTTCAGGTGTTGTAGACAAAAACCCAAAATAATGATCAGAAATTCACACTTTTTAAATGTTTGTTCTTTGTGTCTTTATTTTAGTGGAATATATAACAGCAGGTTCTCTTTTTTCCTTTCAGTCCTCTGCTCTCCCTTTGCCTTCTCTACTCCCGCTCTGTGTTCTATATCTTGCTCCCGGTTCAGATTACAGTCCAGCAGCCTAATTAAATCCACATGCTTCTCCAGTTTGTATTTGTCTCCCCAAGCCCTGTAACTAATTCCCTTCATCTGTGTTGCTTTACCCTGCTCCCCATGCCATCTAGGATTAGCCAGCCTGGCGCAGCGGACATAGCCTGTTTTGACATCCTGTGGTCCATTCGTCCCTGACTGGCAGCTAGTCAATGTGAGCTGACAAACATACATGTATCAGGAGAGGTAAAATGGGGGCTGACAAGTGCCTGACAGCAGCGAGCAGAGTGACATTTCAATTAACAGCTGGTGTGCACTGTGCCGGCACACCCGTCGATCTCTTCTGGGTTATAGCAGCTCGGGCTGCTGGCTTCCGAGTAAATAGTGTGAGGCGTCTCTGTGTGGTTGGCCTAGAGGATTGCTGGCTGAGGTGTTTTGCCTTTGACCAGCCAGCTGTAATTCACTTGCTGAAATCGGCCATACAGCAGCCATTCAGAGCAATCAATATGTTCAAGTTTTGGTGCCCTTGCATATGATTTCTCTACTTTATTGGGAGTTCTGTCAAGTGGACAACAGATACTCCTGGATGAATAAACCATCTTCTGGAGTAGACACAAATCTGCTGAACAGATCTAGCTTTTAAAGAAATCAATATTAATATATTGAAAAAAAAAACACACCAAAATCTAACTGGCACTGGGTTTTATGTGCGGGATAGGCAATGTCTATGGGTGATATCACATTAACATTAATAATTACACAAAATAAAGTGGAAATGCTCATTAAACACTGGTATTTGTTGAAGCAAGTATCTTGTAGCGGGGCCACATACTGCAAGTGTTGTTGTTTATTGTGTTTGCACTCTGTCGCGTCTCGTCACATCAACCTGCTTAAACTAGTATGTGTTTGTTTAAATGTCACCCCCATTAGAGGAAACGGAGAAGGCTGTTGCGGGGAGGCAGCGACCCCCTGGAAACGTCAGAACCGGAGGTCTTCCCATTACATCTGCCTCATTATTATTTAAACGGGAAAGAGGGAAAGAAGAAGAGAGAGAGGACAGAGAAGGAGATTCACCTAACCGAAACTGAGCATCATTTTCTGCCTTCATTTATATCGTGACATTTTTCCAGTTTGCTTCTCACTCGGCCGGATTTACTGCAATGCATTCATCACCAGAAACCCCGGGGTTGGACATTATTTTCCACCATTGCCGAGGAATCACGGTGAGATTGTTCCGGTATTTATTCGCGGGAATGAAACACCAAGATTTTGGACAGCTATCAGTAATTTGGACAGTTATTTACCCGGACTTATTTTCACATTCATTATCATTTCACTAATCATTCGTTGTCATTATTTGTATTGTGTGTTTGTTATTTATGTTCAGGGACAAGGGAGGATTTATTATTGTATATATAGTGCCTTTCTCCTTGGTGGTATTGTGGTGGGATATATATATATTACGCCGGGGTTTTGTATTATTGTATTTTTCATTTTATTTCATCTAATATATTACTGCACTAGATTTACATTCGGATATTGTTTGCTTGTGTTTAACTGCCCATTGGGGGAAAATATGATTTGTAGGATGTACGTCTTGGTAGATTTAGGTTTACCTCAGTAATTTATCCAGGCCATGGGACCTGGTAGTGTGGCTGCGAGCCGGGTAAGGGGTCGGCCTTCACAATCTAGTCACATGTCATCCAAATTACTTTGCCCTCAAAAATCATCATCCAGATCTAAAATTCACCTAGTGCACATCAAGATTTGTATCTCCCCGTCTAACATCACGGAATTACTAGTTTATTTGAGTGCGTTGTATGGTGACCAGTAATGAATTCTCTTCATCTTGAGCTTGTTGAAAAATCAGAAAAGATCAGGAATTTCGGCAAACTCAATGACATGCTTTGAAGTTAACGGGGAAGAAGAAACTGAACTTATAATGGTACAATGGCCTTTTAAGTGTCCCAGAGAGCTAGGGAAGCATCTGCCAACTACGCTAAACCAATTATTGTGGCCGAAAATGTGACCTGAGCTGTGAAGCTGCAGTGCTAACCGCTGTGCCTCCCTGAGATAAAATTATACTTTGAATCCTTCATCTCTCCCTGCGTCTCCTAATCTCATACCACTATGACTAACGAACACCAGCAGAATCCGTGATGAAGGGATCTGCACTACATAGCGGAAAACATAGCATGCTTAATCCAGCAATCATGACACAATGTACAATGAATCTATGCCGAACAATGAAGTATTTTCATAATTATATTCTCATTATGGTCAGCTAATGTACCCCTCAAATGAAAATATTGCTTTAGGTTATGCTTTAGGTTAGGTTAGGTTAGGGTTAGGTTGGGAGCATGCGCTAATAGAGAGTAATGCTGCACCCATCACCAGCCCCACCAGGAAATCTTGTGCCCCTGACAATTATGGCTGAGCACCTGGGCTTCCTGGCTCCATACTACTGTCACTTTGCCTCCCCAGACTGATCGAGTGACGTACCTATGCTACACTCAAGCTTAATGTCAATCCCATTGAAGCTTCTCGCAACTGTAATTAAATTTATATACCGTATTTACGTGTGTACCACACGCACATTTTTTCCCAAAAATTAGCATTAGAAAATCAGGTGCGCGTCATACGCGAGGAAATGTAATTCTGTAATGTTTACTTCTTCTGCTTGGGCTAGCTTGTTCGCGCACTCGCACTCTCTTTCTGGTTCACTTGCTCGCGCACTCATGCTCCCTCTCTCACTCGCGCTCTCTCTCTCGCTTGTTTGCTCGTGCTCTCTCTCTCTCGCTTGCTTGCGCTCTCTCTCTCTCTAAACGCCTCCTATACAATCACAACGTGCCTCGTACATGGGGCAAAACGATTTCCTCGATTTTCTTTGTAAAAATTAGGGTGCGCGTTTACACGAGTGCGCTCGGTACACGAGTAAATACGGTAATATCGAATCACATGTCATGTCTCATCATACGTGGATTTTCCTGTAGCTCTGAATTAAAATTACTAACAGAGTCAACATATCTTTTTGCAATATTTTTATTTCTGTGTGTGTATCTCATCATATGATATCATCGATCACAGTGCCCACCTTCGGACCTTAACATTTGCGTCATACACGTTCTTGACACGAATCACCTCGTCTTTCAAATGATGTGACAGATCCTTTGAAGATTTTGCAGCTAAATTTGCACAAGAGGCTAAGATCTCCTCCATGCTCATGCTCCTTAAGTTTAGAATTGGACAAAAAAGGAGACATATGTTGTTTAGGCTTTGAAAACGCCCAGACAATTCTGAAATTAAGGAATCCATCATAATGTGAAACGTGCCTCTTCTGAATTTTTCTGCTTCTGCATCAGATCCATCTGAGGCAATAAGGCATCTTGGTCTTTTGTGACGCCAACCTGATTTGAACACTGCAGGGATTTCCATTTCATTTTGCCGCAGCTTTAGCCTCCCACTGCTTGGGGCCCCTGACAGGTGTCATGGTTGCTTGCCCCTGGTAATGGCTCTGCCACCAGCTGGATTGGGACCCGAGTGCAGGCGTGCAACGGGTGACACCTCAGCATCACACAAATCCAGCTGAAGTACTAATCAAGTAAGGACATGACACACAAGTGTATACGCTAATAGACTGTGACGCGGAGTATGCTTACAAAATTTTGCACATCCACAAAGCAAATTGGGCAGGTAGCGCGGATCGAGTAGTAACACCCCCATCCAATATGGCTGCTATAGCTCTGAGATGTCATGGCTTTGCAAAGCATCATGGGGCATTTGGAAAAAAAAATTGTCTAAGCCAGTCAGTCATATGGAGAATGTTCAGGGAAACGGACTCAATAAATTCTCTGCGAGAAAAGCTTTCTTGAATTTCTCCAGTTGACACTACTAACCAGTAATCTCCTCTGTAAATGTTTTTTAAGGGTTGCCAGTACCTGAACTTAAACTCAAATGAATATTCCAGAGAAAAAGTATTTTTTCTATATGTTACTTACCTCATATATTTTGTAGTGATGGTTGAAAAACACTTTTATTTGTATATTTTTATGCAGAAAGGAGTGAAAGAAGTTTATCAAATATCAAAACTCAGTGGTGGTCATGTTGTAGAATGGCAAACAACATGAAAAATATCTAAGGGAAAAATGTAAAAAAAAATCACACATTACTTGTCTCACGTAATCCACATCAGCTCAAAATGTGCAAAATGAATGTCTTTTCAGCTTAAACTTTAAATACTTCCAGAATTATCTGCACAAATAAACAACATGAAAAGTGAAGCCTCGTGGCAATGTCTTTTTGACTTTTGACCCGCCTCTCCCCTTCATTCATTGGTCAAGAGTCCAGTCTTCACTTCAAAAAGTGACTCCCATGAAGCTTTTAGTTTAATTGTTATGATAATTCTGGAAGTAACTTTTTATCAATATTTTAAAGTTCAAAATCATGAGAATGTCATTTTTATTTTTCCATTTCAATCATAACACCAGCTATGTCTCTTCTACAAAATGTACAATTCTGTTTGATTTTACAGGCCCATTTTTGGTCTGGTCCAGTCCTGCAAGAAGGTCCTCCAACTGGCAGGGAGAACTCGGGCGTTGGCGGCAGGATTGGCACTCCATGCACTGAAAAAAAACCTCACACTGATCCACACCGTTTGAGCTAGTGTGGCACTCAGGTCCCAATCCTGGCGGCTCGTTGTGTGGTGGGTGTGGCAATGCGCCGTATCACTGCATGTTCCCAACCCCGCCCCCCATAGTTGGAGAGCAGCGCTAAACGAGGGCAGCATATTCCAACACGGGGTGCTCATAGTCCAATTCAGAATGATAGCTTCTTTAAACACCACAGTAATCATAAAAGTGCAGCGGATATCATTATTATAATCAGTTGTAGTTATTGATGAGCAAAAGTGGCAAGTTTAGTTTTATATACACTTTGGCAAAACTAACATGACAATTATTTCTCAAAACTTTGAAACGTGAATCCCACTGACAAGAGTTTTAGTGTTGGTGGTGGTCGGTGGGTTAAATGTTATTTTGAAGAGGAAGATGGAGGCTATTGCTCATTATAGCCGTGTTTACATGTCGGCATTTGCATGTGTGTGTTTTTTAGCACAGGCAATCCAAACCATATCTCTTTATGCCGGTGAGCACAGGACATTCTTTAAAAACTTGACATACTTTATGTTCTCCACATGAAGACATATCCAAATGCATCATCAGACATGTCCCTTTGTACATTCAATAAATTTACCCCACAGAACTGAAGGTTATAAAAATACTATTCTAATTTCTATCAATTTTTTTGCTTTCTTCTTCACTTTAGCGTATACTTCTTTGGGCTCATTGAATGCGCTGAGCACACACATTTCACTGATTCTTTTGAATCATTACCCAAGTGTTATTCACTTGTTTTTTGAATGAATGACATGATTCTCATTCATTTAATACGCGTAGTGAATTGCTAAATCATTACCCGAGAACGAGACACACAATTCTTGTTCGCTTATTCTTAAATTTATTGTAATTATGTATTTGCACTATATTGTCATGCTTCATGCTTTCAAAGAGGTTAGCATTAAACAATATGAACAATATGAATAAATAATAATTTGTGACTTATTCACGCGGGGACCAAAAGGGTTATTTTTTTTTATTATTATTGATGAATCAAACAAATCAGATTAATTAAATGAATCAGTTTAAAAGCAGTAATGTGAACCGAAATGCCCATCAGTACCCCGTGCTTGAGTGGACCCTGTAATGTTTGAATCGCACCCCCTTGCTGGATGTGTGGGTTGTGTATGTTCTCACTTAGTCTTTGTGGTTTCTTCTCAGATCTCCAAGGCAAATGTCATGTCAGGATACTGAATGACTTTGAATTCAATGCTGCACTCCATCCAGGATTGATAGCTGATGACACTTTCTGGTTTATTTATTTTCAGGAATTGGTTGGCTGGATGTAAAATGCAGGCTTATAAATAAAAGGAACTTTAATTAAAAACCAATTTCTATTGTTATTTGTGGCCTCGTGACGCTCACCAGAAGTTTCATAAGTAGCATAGTTGGACTTCAAATATTAGAAAGACAAGTCAGATCAACTTCTCAGAGGTTCTGTTGCCCCTTAAACCAGCCGTCCCACTAGCTGGCCATCTCAGAAGCCTGGTCTGTTTTTGAAGACATCAAGGGCTCAGTCAGGGATGTTGTGCTTTCAGCCCGTTCGTCTGGAGTGTAAAAGGGGGCCAGTGTCCTTCATGTCACGACTCACTCCTGATGTATGATGTGACTTTGCTGAAGTTCACTGACAAACAATGGCAGCACGTAGTGTTGTGCACTCATGCACTTCCAGTCTGGCCTTTAATTAAAAGCTGCTTTTCCAGCATGATATATATACATATATCATATATATATATATATAGCTGTTTTGTTTTTGATATTTTTCTAACACACACTCTGGCTGTGTTGGAGTAAACGGCAAACTCGGCCCTGCCAAATCGTATTCACTCTTCAATTTCTTACCTATCCTTCAGTCAATGGACAAAAACAGACAAACGAGTCAAAGGTAAAGGTTGAGTATACTGTATTAAATGAATATTTGAAAAAAAAAAATGAAATGTTACTCACACCCCAGATTCCCTGATCCCAGTGTAGATGCAAATATTTACAGTGATAGAAAAGAAAAACATGAAGACAGACCCAAATCTCCGTTGTCTTAACCGTGAAACATAAATAATTACAAAATGAAGAACAAACATCCACAGACACACAAAGTCCAATGAGAAAACACGGGCAACTGTAGAGATTGAGAAACAGGTGGAAGCCAGCAAAGTCCCAAATGATGAAACCAACACCATAGTTCCCGTGCCAAAAATGTCACAAGTATCCAACCTCAATGACTACCATCCCATTGCACTCACTCCCATTATCATAAAGTGCTTCGAGAAGCTCGTCATGAGGTACATCAAAACCCTGCTGCCCTCCTCACTGGACCCCTTGCAGTTTGTTTATCACCAGAACCATTCAACAGATGATGCAATAGCCACCACTCTTCATCTGGCTCTCGCTCATTTGGACAATAAGGACACATACGTTTGAATGCTGTTTATCGACTTCAGCTCAGCAGCTGACGGAAAAGCTGAGCGTGCTGGGACTGAACACCTCCCTCTTTAACTGGATTCTGGACTTCCTGACTGTGGGACCTCAGTCAGTCAGGATTGGAAACAACATCTCCAGAACCACCACACTGAGCCCCTCAAGGCTGTGTGCTCAGTCCATTATTGTTCACACTGCTGACTCATGACTGTGCAGCAATGCACAGCTCTAATCACATCATAAAATTCGTCGATGACATGACTGTGGTGGGTCTCATCAGCAGCAACAACGAGTCAGTATACAGAGAGGAGGTGCAGCGGTTAAAGGACTGGTGTAAAGCCAATAGCCTGTCTCTGAATGTAGACAAAACAAAGGAGATGATTGTTGAGTTTAGGAAAACTAAGAGTGACCATCTGCCACTGAACATTGACGGCTCAACTGTGGTGGTCATCAATAGCACCAAATTCCTGGGTATCCACCTGGCAGAGAACCTCACCTGGTCCTACAACACCAGCTCTTTAGCCAAGAAAGCTCAGCAGCGGCTCTACTTCCTGCGTAGGCTGAGAAAAGCCCATCTTCCACCAGCTATTCTAACAACATTCTACAGAGGAACCACAGAGAGCATGCTGAGCAACTGCATCACTGTCTGGTTTGGAAATTGCATGGTCAGGGATCGTAAAACACTACAACAGATAGTGAAGACAGTTGAAAAGATCATCGGTGTCTCTCTTCCTTCCATCATGGACATTTACACCATATGCTGCATCCGCAAAGCCACTAGCATTGTGAATAACCCAACACACCCTGCACACTCACTGTTTACACTTCTGCCATTGGGAAAAAGGTACCAAAGCATTCGGGCCCTTACCACCAGAATGTGTAACAGTTTTTTTACACAAGCAGTCAGATTCCTGAACACTCATGGACCGATCTGATATACAGTATGTGTTCTGCTCTGCAATATTGCACATGGCTGCACATTTGTCTCACATGCACCTTGTTATATATGCACCTCGTTATATTTTACGTGTCTTTATGTTATCTGTCATAGATTCTTCAGTGTCCTGTGTTCTATGTAGCACCATGGTCCTGGAGGAACGTTGTTTCATTTCACTGTAGGCTACACTACTGTATATGGATGAAATGACAATAAATACTCTTGAATCTATCTATCTACTCATTAAAGGGTATTAGGGTTCCAAATCCTATCACAGCACAAACAGATATATGAAGCCACTTTACTAGTTGATATGGGGGAAAACTAAGAAGAACACCAGTAAACAACACACCTCCACACAGATGCCCAGTGCTCTGGGACTTGAACCAAAGTCCTAAAGCTGTGGCACTAAAATTCCACTTAATGGTGGATCTTCATTTTTGATGTCATGAAAACAATGTTGGTTGCTCATTTTTCCAGTCGGTCAGGCTTTCCTTGTCACTGGTTGTGAATGGGAATGTGGGCAGCAGGATATTCACACTCCACATCTATTTCTAATGTGACTTGTAGCCTTCAAAGAGAAATCAAAAATACATATAGTGCCTTTCATCTATTGGAGCTTCTGCTTGTAACAACTAGCTTCTGCAATAATGCCATAGATGAACAGGAGCGTCCTGGCTTCAAGCCCTCTACCCGTAGGACCACTTGATCTGTTGGGCGTAGTGGTTTCAAGCCCATTAGCCACTGTGCCCTCATTTAAACTGTTTGAATCCCTTCAGCCACTGAGTCACACCTGAAAGACAGATTCGCATTGCAGTCCGTAGCTGAGCTGACAAGCCTTTGTTATCTCTTATTCACTGAGCCACATGCCAAGGGGCACTGTGCCACTGAATTTTCTCACATTTCAGACATTCTGAACAAAGATACCATGCAGAAATCTGACCATGTAAGATCTGCCTGGTTGTCCTGGACTGAAGAACACAAACACATTGCTGCCCATTACTCTCCTTTGTTCCTGCCCACCATGTCTTTTAAACTCAACATAAACAGGCATGTGGCATTCACATTATCCAGTGTGCCCAGGAGCCAGTCACTTACGGTGGTCCAGCTTCTAATTGGGAAAAACCGGAGTGCAACAAACTCATCTTGGTGGCTGTCACCAGCAGGCCTGGGACTTGCTGATTCGCGTGCACCCGGGGACACAGACTTGACAGATGCTGATGGACAGTTCCACCCCTGCAGTCAAACCGCCTGCCAACACGAGCACGTCATCCACATCGGAAGCGCACTAATGAGAGGCGACTCAGGCAAGCGGCACTTGTCATCTCCGCCAAGCATCACTGCGCTAAGAGCTTGAGATGTGAGATGGGTAGACAGGACAGGAGCTAGAAATGAGTGGGCACTGGCCCAAGTCCTGGTCGTTTGATCATCAGGTGAATCAAAAGTCCAGAAATGATCAACGGTCCATGGGTTGTCCTTTCTTGGACCATTTTTGGTAGGTACTAACCAGTACATATTGGTGAATAAAATAAAGCTTCTTTGTGGTTCCTAGTAGGATAGTTTGATTAGGTTCTCTAATTTAACTTTGTCTTTTCCTGTCTGACCATGTTGTGAGGTCTTTACTGTTCATTACCTCATCTTGGTTGCTCACCCATTATCCTCTGCGTACTCGTGTCCACGTAACAATATCAGCAACCTCCAGAACTCCTGTGAGCCACCACCACCACACTAAGGCAAGCACTAATAGTGCTGTGATAGGTTCTTTCTGAAAGTCTCCGTCCCTTTCTCAAATCTTCCTGAGGCTCCCTTAGACAGCAGGTGTCACTCAAGCATGTAGCCCCCCTCACCCATTGAAACATTTGCAGATCCCTGCCTTCCCGTCCACCATCTGGTGGGTTGCCTGCTGACCAATTCAATATTTCCATGTGTGAGAAGTCGCCCGAACACCATCAGACAGACACCAGTACCTTATAAAACACACGTTTAATAAACTCAAAAGTCCCACACAGCACACAGTGCTCCTGTGCCAAACACCCTTACACACGGGCTCCTCCAATGTTCGTGGGCTGCCCTTCTTCTTCTTGTCGCTGGAGCTTCATCCACCTCCACCTCCACCTCCAGCTTCTGACTCTAGCTCAGCGACTATAGGAAGGCGGCCCACTTTATAGTCGCCCGGACATGCTCCAGGTGCTCGCTGATGTTCTTCCGGCGGCACTTCCTGGTGCCGCATGAGCACCCGGAAGCACACTGGCCATTCCTGGAAGGTCCTTCCTACACCTTCCCAGGTGTGGCGGAAGTGCAGATCTCCCGGGCTCCACTATGCCACGGGCCCCAATGGGTTTGAGCCTCCTTGCTCCATCCCCATGGTCCATTCCTTGTCCAGGGTGGTTGCCCCCTCGTGGCCCAGGAAATGTATAAACTGCCTCCCAGTCCTTCCAGGCATCCCGTCTGGGTCTGGCCCCCAGTCTGCTGCCACACATGCCAATCCACAAATGAATGGGGTAGGACAGACTGGCATTATTTGCTTTGCTTTGGCATACAAGTCTTTTGCTTAAGAGGAATCTGCCAGACCCTCTTAACTTCAGCAAAAGTGTCAGTCCTCCTCACAGGGTCTCTGTTTGGAATGCAGTGACATCTGATAAGACTGATCTGTCTCAAGTAACAATGTCTCCATGATGGACCACCTGGTCAGAGAACAAAGTGGCAATCTTGATGGAGAAAACATTGCACCAATTGTCAATCAAAAGAATGGGTGCTAAAGGCAAAATGTCCACTCCTTCCATTATAACTCACTGAAAGCACACAATTGGGTTTCTCTATGTTCTTGACCTGACGGTAACTTCTGCTTTACATCAGGACCCCTGGTGAGGCGGTAAGAAAGGCTGGAGTGATCCCATTTACTTTAACTTTAGCCTGATGCTGAACCTGAAGAGTAGACTGTGCCACAAGTCCAAAGGTTGCCGAAGTAAATCATGGTGCACAAACAAGAGGGGCTCTAGGTAAAGCCACACATTAATCTTTCTGAAGAAGGGAGTCGACTGATCACTGACTACCCAGCAGATATTAATTTTATGCTGGCAAATGAGGATCAAAGTGTGTGAAACCCCAAAAATCGAGCTGCAGCACCACCCACAACCACAAGATGGAACCAAAGTGAAGAAGGGAGAGCAAAAAAAGAAAAAGCCCACTGAACATTCTTCCATACCTGCTGGAGAAAGCCAACAACTGAAAGAATCGGGACAAAGCATCACCTACAGCTGCAGTCAATTAGGACCAAACCATTAAGGTCACCTACTCTGATTTGGAGAACTGTGGACAAAAACCTTGTAGTTAGGATCAAGCCAGAGTTAAATGTGCTGAAAAAATACAAATATGTGTGGCGGATACGTCTTTAGCTGTTAAAAGTTTGTCTTTCTAAATTCAATAGGAAAGTTCAAGACAGCATCTCTCTCACACACACATAGAGGAGATGTGTGGGGCTAAACCAGTGCAGACTCACTGTGAAGGAATCAGAGGCACCATCACAATGCAGGTGTTAGAGACTTCATAAACTATGTGGTTGTCTGCAGAAAAACAGGCTGGTACAATTGCAGCCTGTGGTCCTCTTTAACTTGACAAACGTACGAATACATGAACACATGATGACATTTAACAATAATATGAACAAAATAAAGATGTCCCTCTGCAGTCAGGTAGCTGAATCTTCTTTCTATCAGGTCAAGGAGTTCCTCTGCTGGGTCATTTAGGCCACAAGTGACATTTGTCCTCAAAATTTATAGCCCAGGAACCAGAAGGGGTGGAGTTAGTTGCCCTCACTGGGCGGTCCTTCTGTGGTGCTGAACTCAGAGCAGATAAGGTAGTTAGTGGAGGCAGTGCTCCCTGCTGGCCTGGGGTGGTATCACCTACCTGTGAAGAACTTGGAAGGTGACACTCTTGCTAAAAGGCCAGAATTCTGACAAGAACATTCTAAAAATGATCCGAAAGAAGTTATGTTTCCTGGGTATTTCTTTTGATAAGAATTAACTCTTAGAGGGCTAATTTTTCATTTGTCCCAGGGTTCAATATTTTTCCAAAACAACTCAGTTTTCTAAGCAGCACACAAAGCAATGGCTTCATACATAAATCAACATAGCATACTTATTTATGACAAATGTCACTCTGCTTTATGTTCCATGAGCCTCTACAGTATGTCCATTCACATACTTATTACATACCTGTTTGTCTCATCACTCATAAGCTGAAAGGCACTTTCTGGAAAAAAAGCAGCTTGAAGGAGTTGAGTGGCTGGTAATCCATAGTGCCCACTAGCATAATGTGTGGTTTAAAGTCCAGTTGCCAGCTTGCCTCCCACACCTCTACTGTATGTCCGTGTAGTTCTCCCAGGGTGAACATTGCCATAGGTACACCTGGCTTGAGCGTGTTCTGCACTTCGATCAGCTGGGGTCTGATCAGCTGATGCAGGAACCTGTCTTTATTCGATTTCCAACTCGTGTGCATTAAAAAACTGAAGGTCGAGGAGTGTCTATTTAGTCCTATGTGTAGATGCATCAGTTGGGGTCTGATCAGCTGATGCAGGTACCTGACTGTCATTTTTGTATCAAAATCAGGTTTCAAAAAGTCAGACTCTGATTCGGCAATAATATGCAATAAATAAATAACACGCATGGAGTGTTTTCCTTTGTGCATTCACTTGCTCTCTTGCCCGATGTTGGCGCCATTGTAAACATTTTTTACTCTATGGTACTCACACACACGCAGGGATTCAACGTCAGCTCAATGAGTCTAACAGTCTTCCTAGCAAAGAGAGTCTACCTATAAAATAACGCTGAGTTTTATCAACTTTATAGATTTTTTTGCCTTGAACGTCCCTGAACGTTGACTTTACAGCAGTTTATATCTGTCCTCAACCACTTGTGTTGACAAAAGTCAGCATCCACCCTAAAAGAGTTAAGTAAATAAAATTCACAAGTTATTATGTGTCTTTTTTATAGGAGCGAAAACTAAGTTGGTGTAGATTTAATTTTGTGTTGTTTGCTATTGTCCTTTGTTGGTATTGACCTGCATATATCAATCTTCTATTATCCATAAATTGTATGACTTGGCTTACTGCAGCAAGAGTTTTGGGTTATTTGTTGAAAACAGCTGCGGCCAAACCTCCACAAACGAAGAGAATGAAAGTTGACTTTCACCAATGTATGAACTTTGTCACTTCATAGTTCCCGGCTCGAAGGTGAACCAGAGATCCCACATTCATACCTCAGAGATTCAAAATACCATAACAGGCTTTTGAATTTTATTTTCATTGATCCTCCAACACCCCCACCATTTTTTTAGACTTGTATTTTTAAAAGGTCCTAATGGTTAATTAGGTGGTCCTAGACCCATGGCCACCTCCTGTTTTTAATGTCTCATATAGGGAAAATATTCTAATCGTCCAAAAAATTCAATGTTGAGAGTTTGATGAATCTCGACGTTTTAGTCCTCCCTGAGTCCGACAATACCATTCTTGGAATTACGTCTGTGTGTCTGTCTGTCTGTGTGTTTGTGTATAAATGTGATAACCTGAGTACGCTTTCACTTCGGTCAACCACATTTTGGGCACAAGTATTAGATGCAAAATGTAGATTTCTAGCAACTTTTAGGCTATTTCCGCTAACTTTACCTTTTATTCATGCATTTGCAGTCCAATTTATATATACTGCTCAAAAGAATTAAAGGAACACTTTTTAATCAGAGTATAGCATAAAGTCAATGAAACTTATGGGATATTAATCTGGTCAGTTAAGTAGCAGAGGGGGTTGTTAATCAGTTTCAGCTGCTGTGGTGTTAATGAAATTAACAACAGATGCACTAGAGGGGCAACAATGAGATGACCCCCAAAACAGGAATGGTTTAACAGGTGGAGGCCACTGACATTTTTCCCTCCTCATCTTTTCTGACTGTTTCTTCACTAGTTTTGCATTTGGCTACAGTCAGTGTCACTACTGGTAGCATGAGGCGATACCTGGACCCTACAGAGGTTGCACAGGTAGTCCAACTTCTCCAGGATGGCACATCAATACGTGTCATTGCCAGAAGGTTTGCTGTGTCTCCCTGCACAGTCCCAAGGGCATGGAGGAGATTCTAGGAGACAAGCAGTTACTCTAGGAGAGCTGGAGAGGGCCATAGAAGGTCCATAACCCATCAGCAGGACCAGTATCTGCTCCTTTGGGCAAGGAGGAACAGGATGAGCACTGCCAGAGCCCTACAAAATGACCTCCAGCAGGCCACTGGTGTGAATGTCTCTGACCAAACAACCAGAAAGACTTCATGAGGGTGACCCAAGGGCCCCATGTCCTCTAATGGGCCCTGAGCTCACTGCCCAGCAGCATGCAGCTCGATTGGCATTCGCCATAGAATACCAGAATTGGCAGATGCACCACTGGTGCCCTGTGCTTTTACAGATGAGAGCAGGTTCACCCTGAGCACGTGACAGAAGTGAAAGGGTCTGGAGAAGCCATGGAGAACATTATGCTGCCTGTAACATCATTCAGCATGAGCAGTTTGGTGGTGGGTTAATGATTGTCTGGGGAGGCATATCCATGGAGGGTCACACAGACCGCTACAGGCTTGACAAAGGCACCTTGGCTGCCATTAGGTATCAGGATGAAATCCTTGGACCCATTGTCAGACCCTATGCTGGTACAGTGGCTCCTGGTGCACGACAATTCCTGGCCTCATGTGGTGAGAGTATGCAGGCAGTTCCTGGAGGATGAAGGAATTGATACCATTGACTGGCCACCACACTTTCCTGACCTAAATCCAATAGAACACCTCTGGGACATTATGTTTTGGTCCATCCAATGCCACTAGGTTGCACCTCAGACTGTCCAGGAGCTCAGTGATGCCCTGGTCCAGATCTGGGAGGAGATCCCCCACAACACCATCTGTCATCTCATTAGAAGCATGCACCGATGTTGTCAGGCATGTATACAAGAACACAGGGGCCATACAAAGTGCTGCGTACAATTTTGAGTTGCTGCAATTAAATTTTGGCAAAATGGACTAGCCTGCCACATAATTTTTTCACTCTGATTTTTGGGGCGTCTTTGAATTCAGGGCTCTGTAGGTTGATCATTTTCATTTCCATCAAACGATGTGGCATCCTTTCGTTCCTAACACATTACCCAGTCTATATCAGTATAGATATCCAGGAGGATTTCTTTTTCCCATTGAGATCTGATGTGTTTTCAAAGTGTTCCTTTAATTTTTTTAGCAGTTTATATAAGTATATATGTATAAGTTTACTTTTATAATAATTGTTCAATATATTATTAATTTGATTTGATTTGTTGTTGATGGTCCTTTAATGTACATAATATAAAAATATAATTATTGTCTTGCAGTTTACTCCTCAAATATCCATTCCCATATCTGAGTATACGTGTAAGTCTAGGCGAGACCGCTCCTGATCTTTTGTATAGTGATTGTAACGTTATTGAGGGTTATCCCATACTGCGATTCTGAATTTCATGAAAATTCCTCTCTTCATTAATAAGAAAAAAAAGAGAAAATAACTTAATCTGAGACGTCCTCTAGAGGAGACCAAGGGAGGTATGTCCTGAGCTCCCGTCTTAATATCTCAGCCATCACTCTGCTCCCAGCATTCCCCACCCCGCTGGCTTGCTTTGTGAGGACCTGCTGGGCGAGCAGCGCCTCTTATCTCTGTTCACCTTGTGGGGGCAGGCCTGCCAGCAACTCCATTTTCATCACTCTTACACCTTGGCTGGAAGTCTCATGGCTTAATCTCAAAAATATCCTCCTGGTCGGGAAGTTCAAAGTTTGCTTTCCGTGTGGAGTATTTACGTGCTTGGCTGTAAATTGTTTTGTCTCTTTATCTTTTTTTTACAGTTTCCTCCTCCATAAATCATTAGGTCTGCAAGCAAGAAGATGAAAAAAAAACTAAATTGCAATTGTATAAAAATATCACATTCACGTTTTGTGTTCAAACTGAACTCTCAAGAATTGAAGAAGTGTTGCTGCCTCCCAGCTTTCTGGATCATTAGGGTCAAACCCTGGGCCTGACACCTCATCTGTGGACTTCTCTGTAAGTCTGCAGGTGTTCTTTGTGCCCTTCACTTTGTCCCTTAAGGGTGCCAGTATGAATGTGGGTTTGTCCTTGAGGGTGCACTGGCAGCACATCTGCAGGTCATTCCAGCCTCGCACCCATGACTGCAGGAAAAGGCCCTGGCTTCCCACAACACTGAGTTAGAAGAAGTAATTTCAAATAATGGATGGGGGTAAAACATTTGGATGGCACAGTGGTTAGTGCCACTGGCTACAGTCATAGTGTGGAGGTGTCCTTGTGCTTCTCGGAGATGTGCAGGTCAGTCGTCATCCACCTGGTGAAACAATGAACTGCAGATGGAAAAGGAGGTGGTTTTAGTGACAGCGCCCCCTGTGTACTCGGGGTGGTATTGCCGACATTTTTGGAGCCAAGAATATGCCCATAAACAAACATATTTGACAATAGGAAGATAAGAAAGGTGCTATATCATAGATAGATAGATAGATAGATAGATAGATAGAACCTTTTTTGTCCAAAGGGGGCATTTAACTTTTCACAGAAACTCCACAAATATTATAATGAAACACAACACCTGCCTCACTACTATGAACACAGTATCTATACTAATAAAAGGCAAAGCCCTCACTGACTCACTCACTCACTCACTCAATGACTCACTCACTCATCACTAATTCTCCAACTTCCCGTGTAGGTAGAAGGCTGAAATTTCGCAGGCTCATTCCTTACAGCTTACTTACAAAAGCTGGGCAGGTTTCATTTAGAAATTCTACGCGTAATGGTCATAACTGGAACCTACTTTCGTCTATATACTGTATACGGCCATAACCTGCAGCTCGGTCGCCGTGTGAGGCGGAGTTGCGTCCCGCATCATCATGCCTCCCACGTAATTGAGTGCCTGCCCATATAAGGTAAATATTCACGGGTGAAGGACAGTGCTTAGTATATTTATAAGTGCAGCTACTGCGGAAACCCTCTGATGCTGAACAAGCCTTTGTACACATATCAATAGGAAAGCAAGGTGTAAAGCTTAAGTTTAAATTACGTTCATAGACACGCTGCCACTAAATATTCGCAGGCAGATCCACAACTTAATATCGGGAATGCCTATTAAACATCTTAGATTCACGATACCGATTTGGGTAGTGAACACTTCGATGAATGAAACCTGTTCAAAAAAATGCAATACACAATTAAGAAGGCAGCAAAAGAATATGAAGCGAGTGACGCATACAAGCATATTCATAAGTGCAGCTACTGCGGAAACAAAGCACGGTGTAAACCTTAAGTTTAAACTAAGTTCATAGACAGGCTGCCGCTGGTGTTTGTCATGCCTACAACGAATACGATATTCGCGAAATACAAGTTTACTGAGAGGACGCAGGGTGTAAACGAGACTTTTGATCACTTTGTAATGGAGTTAAAATTGCTGTAATGGAGTTAAAATTGCTGGTGAATGACTGTGCTTATGCAAACGAATAGGAAAGCAAGGTGTAAAGCTTAAGTTTAAATTAAGTTCATGGACATGCTGCCACTGGCATTTGTCATGCCTAAGACGAATACGATATTCGCGAGATACAAGTTTACTGAGAGGACGCAGGGTGTAAACGAGACTTTTGATCACTTTCTAACAGAGTTAAAATTGCTGGTGAAGGGCTGTGCTTATGCAAGCGAAGATGAGATGGTCAGGGATAGAATATGTTTGGCACAAACTCAGTGAAAGTGTGAGAGAAACTTTTAAGTGCCGGATCTGAGCTAAAATTAAATAAAGCCGTGGACATCACTAGATCACACGAGATATTCGCGAGATACAAGTTTAATGAGAAGATGCAAGGTATAAAGCCTCGATGCTAAAGACCTGGAGAAGTCATGGAGACCATGGAAGGACGAGTTCAGATTATACACAGAACTTGCACTGCCAGAGGCAGAGGAAAACACGAAGGTCAGAATATTCCGTTATCTTATTGGAGAGAGCGGCAGAGAATTGTGTCCGGCGCTGACCGGTGATGTAACACCTGATGAGTTAACCATGAGCTTAATGATACGTAAATTTGATGAACATTACAACCCGAAAATAAATGAAACTGTAGAGAGGTTCAGATTTTTTTCAAGAAATCAGGCAAGGGGAGAAAATAGACAACTACGTCACAGATCTGAGAGTGTTAGCAGGTACATGCAATTTTGGGGAGATTAAAAGTTTCCTTATACGTGACCGAATTGTGTGTGGAACCAGTGATGCAAGTTTGCAACAAAGACTACTGAGAGAAGACAAACTGACTTTAGAGAGGTGCATACAAATATGCAGAGCCACAGAACTGTCGAAGGAGAACAGAAGAACAGTCTCACGAGCTTCCCCAATCTATACTTCTCCCAGTGCGTCTCTCTAAACCCTCCGTGCGGGAACATTATCATAAGGCTTAACAATCCTATTGTTACACCTTCTACGTGCACCCAACCGTCCTTATTACGAAGTCTTCCTTGCTTTACCTCTGGCTGCTTCTTTCCATTCACCTTCCTAGCTCTTTATTTAAACAGTTTTCCTTCTCACTTTTCTGCTCCTTCGCTGTCTTCTCCCTTTTCGTTCAAAATACGCGCCTTCTTGCCTTTTTACAGTCAGTTCCCCTTACGTCACACCATGGTACGTTTAGCACAAGTTAATACCGGGAATGCCTGTTAAACATCTTACATTCATGAGTAGCAATTTGGGTAGTGAACACTTCGATGAATGAAACCTGTTGTCTTTACGACGGTTGACAAACACGGAATGTAACTTCAAAACAACACGTCCTCCATATATGAACTTGATTGAAAGAAATAATGATAATCAAATCCTTGATGACAGCAACACTCATAACAGTGACACAACAATTACATTGACAATCAGGTTATGTTATTTTTAAAATGTTTCCTTTTCTTTATCATAACTTTTTTAACACACTACTTCTCCGCTGTGAAGCGTGAGTATTTTGCTAGTAATTACTAAAAAGTAGATGCAATACCACACGTATAGTGGGATTTGGCTCAAGCTTGCACTCTGGGCTTGGGAAAACAGAGAAATGGGTGGGAGGCTGAGACACGGACAGAAAAGATTGCACAAACAATTGTGTGATTTATTTACAAAGAGGGCAAGTAAAACAATTTAGTGTCATGCAGTCCTGAACACACAGTTCTTCTGCAAAGACACGTAGAAATGAAAAAGGGACAAAAAGCAAAAACATTCAATATTTACAGTGCACTCCCCAAAATTCAAAAAAATGACGTAAAGAAACGCTGAAGGCAGTCTTCCTCTATAGGTAGAAAAGTTCAGGAAGAGATAAGCTTTATTGAGTTCTTTGTGGAAATGGTAAGAAAACAAAGTAACATTTTAGAAAACCACATTATGGTCCATGATGGCCCAGCACTGAGGTCTACTTCACCTGAACTCCCGACTCCTGCTGATCCAAATGCTGCCTGTTTGAAGTTCTCCTCATGTCCACATGGTGAATTTTCTGACTGAGGCTTTATTTATAGCATCACTTCTTGTGATGTCACAAACGTGACTGAAGAGTCACATGATGCTACCATACCATATAAACAAACATAAAGAAAACAACAACATGTTAACAGAAATAAACCTTAAAAATGGTTTACACAAAAAAGGACTATTATAAAAATGCAATCCATGAACGGAGTAAAATTAAATGTATATAAAAAATACTCTATAATATCAAAGGATGTTTTTTTCTGAAAGTGCCTGCTGTCTTTCTTAAACCCTCTTGAGGTGTTTAAAGGACGTGCCTCCCCTCCTTGTCAGGCCATCGCTAACTCTGGTCAGCCGGAGAGGCGCTCACAGACTGCTGCCGTCCTGTTGGACTGTGAAGAGCTACTTTCTTGGAAACCCACTACAGGGCAATCATTTTTAACAAACTAATGTTTTGAAACTTATCTCCAGGGACCAGCACAAATGGTCCCAGACCCTGAGTGCTATGGTCCAACCAGAGTTGTTGACCTGGCTCAAGTATATTTTTTATTTAATCTTTCTGTTATTTAAATATACCTCATATATCTCAAATCAAGTCGGGGCTTGATTTTACCGTATAATTTCCGGTATTTTATAATGTTAGTCGTATAAGTCAAATGTGGAATACTCACGCTATTGGTCCAAGAGATTATGATATGCTAATGCCCATCTGAGAGAGTAACCACAGAGCACACTGCCTTTTTTTCTTCTATGTTTTGTGCCTACGTGACCACACAGTAATACCCGAACTATTCCGAAGCAATGTTTGTACTGTTTTGTGTATCTCACACCCTCATACACCTTTATCGTAAGAGCATCCCTTATCTATGATGAAACATTCGATCAGAAGAAAATATGAAGCTGGTTTTAAATTAAATGTCGTTGAAGTGGTGAAAGAAATTGGAAACTGCACTGCTGCAACAAAATTCGATGTGTCTGACAAACTGATGCGAGATTGGAGGAGGCAACAAGATGTTAAAAAAAAAAAAAATGAAGTGTCGTATTTTTGAATGGCCGTATAAGTCAGGGTCTGATTTTGTGATTGATTTTTTGGGTTTCAGGACCGACTTATACGGGAGTATATACAGTACTTTTTCATATGATATTACATTCACTGCGGTGGGTTGGCACCCTGCCCGGGATTGGTTCCTGCCTTGTGCCCTGTGTTGGCTGGGATTGGCTCCAGCAGACCCCCGTGACCCTGTATTCGGATTCAGCGGGTTAGAAAATGGATGGATGGATATTACATTCAGTGTTAGGTGAGATGGCGTAAAAGTAATGTGGGTTACGTAGTCAGATTACTTTTTAAAGTAACAAGTAACCTAAAGCAATATGTATTTAATGGACGTATAAATCACTGTGTTACTTAAAAAAAACGATTTGCATTACTACATTACTACAGAAGCTTACTCCAACCACACCAAAAAAACGATTACATTTGCAGAAGTATTTCCTTTTCTCGCAAAGATGTTGCTTGCTGCTTTTGGTGTAACATCTTGCAGGCGTCTGTTCCGGCTGTCTGGTGGCAATGAAGGAGACGTTAAACATTGCATAGCATGCAATCAAGTGGAAAGGACTGCGCAAAAGATACAAGAATATAGTTAAATAAACTTAGGGTCACAAGGAGGCAGTGATCATCACAGCGGCACTGGGTGTAAGGCAAGAAACAAACGTACCGAACCGCTGCTCCTCCAGTCAGATAAGAATGTGTTGAGTGCAGTCCGGTAACAGAAATATACTGAAAAAGGGTCAGTTTAGTTTTCATCCAGCTACGTGCTAGTGCTTTATTGAAATGATGTGACCGGGTGACACAGCAACTAGCGTTCATCCCATGAATCTTCGAAGGCTCAGGCTGAGGATATTAAAAGGGGATAGATGTTATTTAGTTCACAACACATGGCCAACTAAATTAACTTCTAAAACACTCCCACAGAAATAAGTTAGAAACCAAGAAGATATTAGAGCTAACCAGTGAAATTACTAGAATAGACCAAGAACAAGCCAGGTGTCCAAGTGAAGCTCTTCATAGGAAAAGACAGGCTCTGCATTCAGAGCTCAACCTCTTAACAACCAATAAAACTGAACAACTTATTTTTAAATCAAGACATCATTACTATGAGCACGGAGAGAAAGCTAATAAGCGTTTAGCTCAACAAATCCACAAAGCAAGAAGTTCGCAATACAATCCCAGCAATCACCAACACGAATGGAGATTAAATCATTGACCATAAAAATATAATTCACACATTTAGAGACTACTATAAATCCTTATATTCTACCTCAAATAAGACAAAACACAATCTAATGCATTTCTGGATACATTACAGATACCACAAATAGATACTTTTATTGCAGACGAACTGGATAAACCTCTGGTGCTCTCAGAATACTAGATGCTATAAAGTCACTTCAGAGCGGGAAAGCAGCAGGCCCTGATAGCTACCCTGTAGAATTTAATAAGAAATTCTCCACTCAGCTAGCTCCCATTTTATTAGCAGCATTTACAGAAGCTAGAAAGGACTTATTACAATGTGCATCATACAGACCATTTTCACTTCTTAATAATGATGTTAAGATACTCTCCAAAGTCCTAGCTAGAAGGATGGAGAAAGTGCTGCCTTCGGTAATATCACAAGATCACACTGGATTTATTAAAGGCTGACACTTAGCTTCCAATTTCCTATGATTGTTTAATGTAATATATTCACCTACAAAGTCAAACACCCGGCAGTTATTATTATCATTGGATGCAGAAAAAGTATTCAATATGATTGAATGGAGCTACCTTTTCACTACATTAGAGAAATTTGGGTTTGGCCCAAATATTTGTGCATGGATCAAACTACTGTATGCCTGTCCAGAAGCTTTAGTTTGTATTAACAACATTTGCTCAGACTATTTTAAACTAGAACGTGGTACCAGACAAGGATGCCCCTTGTCACCACAGTTATTTGCAATCACCATTGAACCACTGGCAGTTCACTGTCGAAATGCTTATCAGATAAAGGGGATTATCAGAGAAGGACTGGAACAGAACATTTCTCTATATGCAGATGATATGGTACTTTATATATCAGACCCACAAAATACTGTGCCTGCAGTCTTAACAGCACAGAATTTCAAAAGATCTCTGGTCTCAGAATTAATTTGAATAAAAGTGTGCTCTTTCCAGTGAATTCTCAAGCATATAATATCACATTGGACACTTTCTCTTTTATTATTGCAGATCAGTTTAAATACCTGGTGGTAAATATCACAACATAAAGCTCTTTATCAACAAAATTTCACCATCTGTATGGAAAAAATTAAGCAAGACTTGCATAGATGGTCAACCATCCATCTCACCCTAGCTGGATGAATTAACATTGTTAAGATGAATATCCTTCCTAAGCTTCTTTTTTATTTCAAAACATTCCAATATACATCAATAAATCATTCTTTAAGCAATTAGATTCAACCATAAGCTCATTTATTTGGAACCTAAAACATCCACGTATCCAAAGAGCGACTCTACAAAGATCTAAGACAGAAGGTGGCATGACTCTGCCTAACTTCCAGTTTTATTACTGGGCAGCAAACATACAAGCTATAAAAACCTGGACACAAATAGATGAACATACACAGGCCTGGTCCACAATAGAAATAAAATCCTGCAGTACTTCTTTATATTCCCTGCTTTGTGTCCCAATAAATGCAAGTTATCGGCAATATACTAATAACCCAATTGTGCTTCACTCACTCAGAATATGGAACCAGTGTAGAAAGCATTTTAAGATGGAGAAGCTGTTATCTGTGGCACCTCTGCATGTGAACCACCTTTTTCAACCCTTGCAAACATATGCAGTTTTTAATATCTGGAAAACATTTGTGATTAAATTACTTAGAGACTGCAGTGGGCTGGTGCTCTGCCTGGGTTTTGTTTCCTGCCTTGCGCCCTGTGTTTGCTGGGATTGCCTCCAGCAGACCCCCATGACCCTGTAGTTAGGATGTGGCGGGTTGGATAATGGATGAATGGATGGATTACTTAGAAATCTTTATATAGACAACATCTTTGCATCCTATGAACAATTACATTCCAAATTCAACTCTCCATCAACACATTTCTTTCACTATCTTCAAATCAGAAACTATGTCAAACAGAACCTGCCCGATTTTCCTCATCTCCCACCTTTCTCTATGCTGGAAAAAATATTGCTCAGTTTCGAGCACTCAGACAGCATATAAAAATATTTTATAGTCCTTCCCTTTCAAAGATCCAAGAGGACACTGGGAAAATTATCTCTCACTCAACATATCAGAAAAGGAGTGGAAGGCAGCAATGCAGAGAATTCACTTGAGCTCCATATGTGCAAAGCATACAATTATTCAACTTAAAATTATATATCGAGCACATCTGTCTCGCTTCAAATTGTCCAAAATGTTTCCAGGGCAAGATCCAACCTGTGAAAGCTGCAATCAAGTCCCAGCCTCACTGGGTCAAATGTTTTGGGCCTGCACCAAATTAACATCATACTGGACAAAGATTTTTAAGTGCCTTTCAGACAGCCTTGGTGTCACAATCCCTCCTAACCCATTAACAGCTGTGTTTGGGGTTCTTCCAGATGGGCTTAAAGTGGAGAAGGACAAACAAACTGTGATTGCATTTACTACACTATTGGCACGCAGACTTATTTTGCTAAACTGGAAGAATCCTAACTCTCCTCTTTTAAGTCAGAGGGTAACTGATGTTTTATACCATTTGAAATTGGAAAAAATCAAATTCTCACTTAGAGGATCTGTGCAGAACTTTTTCAAAACCTGGCAGGATCAGTCAATAATATTTTAGAATAAGCTCTTAAAGCACAGAGGAAGCAGATTCGCTCTCCATTTCTTTTTCTTCTCCATTTATCTGTATCCGCCTAATAAACTCATTAATTTATTCATTTTTACTATTTTTAAGGTTTAGCCCGTTGACCATGCTGTTTTTCTCAGTGGGTTAATTTGTTTTCAATCCTATTTTTTTTTTGTACAAATTGATCTACAGTATTTGTATGGAGTGATTACAATAAAGTCAATAAAATAAAAAAAAATTAACTTCTAAAACAAAAGAAAATGATCACATCTGGCCAAGTTTCTGGTCAGTTTCATAAAGGATCATGTGTGAGCTTAGGATTTTATAACAAATGCCGCTCAGTGAAATGTTTTTTTCATACAAAAGAAAAAAAAGTAATGCAAATGTAACACACTATAATGCATTATATTTTACAATATTTAATTAATGTGACATTTTTTATTTTAGTTTTTTCGTAAATAATTATTAATGTTACTTTTAAAAGTAATGGTCCCAGGAGTTCCGTCTTTTCCAGAATCTTGAAATCAAGCTGCTACTGATTTGGTAAGGAGAGATCAGCAGGAGTCAAATGCATACAAAAGAAACTTCTCAGATCAATAAAGTTTGATTTAAAAAGGTTTAGTGAAACTTCAAAGCAAAGCAGTTCACACAAAAGGAGAGAAAAAAGTTGTTACGCATGCAGGATAAAAGGCAAGAAAGGGAACATGTTTCTTCTACAATCTTAGCTTTTTTCTTGATAAACTTGAGTTGCTTTCTATACTTAAAGGTTCTGCTGTTTCTCTATGCTGTACTTAATGCATTCAGAACGTTCGATACGTACGGCGCTGCATGTTATGTTACATATGACAGGCTGCGGTTTGAAACTGTGTGCCCTCCATGCCTTGACTTACTAACTGAGACTAATCTGCAGTCAGAAGGACAAGAAATAATCAGAATATTCCATTTCAGTTCCGCTTGAGGTGGTTATAATAGAACCTCCCTTTGACTATGCAATAATATAAAGGCAAACATTTAGCATAACTAAGAAAATACTTCTATGAACTTAACATAACCAAAATAACTAACAAATGGCTGTTACAGTCCCCAACACTCTTAAGTCTGTTGTTGGTTTTGTTTTGCATTTTATGTAATACTAGCAAAATACCCGTGCTTTGCTGCGGCGAAGTACTGCCTTAAAATTTTTATTAAGAAGAAAATTAAACCTTTTTAAACTGAGGGAAAATATACCAATAATTATTTGTTAAGGATCTCTTTGTATACCATGTTGTCAGTTCGGCCCTCCTGTTGTAACATGACCAAGCTGTGCGCTGGGCTTACTCTTGAGCATGCAACGTACAGTTGGTGATGTGAACAGTAATCTTGTTTCAAATCTCACAGCTTGGATTGCTGCTGTCATAATCGGTTTGAGTTTCATGGTTTGTTTCAATTACGGTAGTATTTGTAGGACTTGTGTTGAAGAGACATTCCGCATCTGTCAAGCGTTGTAAGTATACAACCAGTTTCATTGATAACTTCACATCCAGGTTTTGAGAGTTTAAACATTCATAAACATCAAAGTGTCCACTGCTGAAATTGTCACCTGTCAATCTAAGATGTTTAAGAGGCATTGGCGGTTGTCGAAAGGTGTAAAATATTTGGCCATTTTGGTACACTTGAAAACGACAACCGAACAATTCAGCGGAAGCCATCAACTCACATGCAGAACCGTAGGTGAAGGGCTTAAGCATTTCACTCTTCTAGTGCTCCTGTGTAGTATAATTATCTCCTGTTCCGTCATCAGTCCACACCTTGAACCTGTCCCAGTCACTCAATACATAAGACACAATGTTCCTCCGGATATCAAGAGTGAGCCTGATATGGCCGTGCAATATGTAACAAAGAGAATGGAAAAGGCAGGTGCCATCTCCGGGCATGGAAACCACTTGGTAAGTGACAGTTCTTTGATCGATGTTGATCACCTTGATAGACATGTTAATGGGGGTACAGTTAGAATGATAAAGGAAATGGGTACCTGAACAATGTAAAGTAAGTCTAAAATACCTACACAATAATTATAATCATAATAAATGAACAATAAAACAGCGGAGAAGCCGTGGATTAAATAAAAAGGCTGTAGTTATCAGCAGGGAGACGTGAATCCCGTGGCGAAGCAAGGAAGGGAATGTAGAGACTGGAGCAACGGACGGCCTTATATAGGCAGGCAGCCAACAACGTGGGAGGTGTTGGGATGGGGGACCCAACGGCGCTTCACACGGTGACCGAGCTGCAGGCTATGAACGTATATATGTACGTAAGTAGGATTCAGTTAGCGTTGGGAACCCGTGTACCAAATTTCTTGAAGATGGGCCCATAAGTAACAAAGACTGTTGAAAAGTTCAATATGGTGGCTGACAGTGGCATCATACCACCGAAATAAGTACGTACATTGGTTTCGGTTAGCGCAGGGAAGCTGCCTACCAAATTTCGTGAAGATGGGGCCATAAATAAGAAAGTTCAACATGGCGGACGTTGTCGACCGTTATGACCGTTGCGTGTAGGATTTCGAAATGTAACCTGCTTATCTTTTGTAAGTAATCTGTAAGGTATGAGCCTGACAAATTTCAGCCTTCTACCTACATGGGAAGTTGGAGAATTAGTGACATTGGAAACTTCAATATGGCGGCCGACAGTGGCGTCATACCACCGAAATAAGTACGTACATTGGTTTTGGTTAGCGCAGGGAAGCCACCTACCAAATTTCATGAAGATGGGGTCAGCCTTCTGCCTACACGGGAAGTTGGAAAATTAGTGATGTTGGAAAGTTTAATATGGCGGCCGACAGTGGTGTCATACCATTTAAATAAGTACGTACATCGGTTTCGGTTAGCGCAGGGAAGCCGCCTACCAAATTTCGTGAAGATGGGGCCATAAATAAGAAAGTTCAACATGGCGGACGTTGTCGACCGTTATGACCGTTACGTGTAGAATTTTGACATTAAACCTGCCTAACTTTTGTAAGTAAGCTGTAAGGAATAAGCCTGCCAAATTTCAGCCTTCTACCTACACGGGAAGTTGGAGAATTAGTGATGAGTGAGTGAGTGAGTCAGTGAGTGAGTGAGTGAGTGAGGGCTTTGCCTTTTATTAGTATAAATTTTCATTTTTTATTACTATCATGTGATCGATATATTTTTCTGTTTTGTGTTTGTGTTTTCTGTGTTATCTGCCCTGGCTCCTGTATGTGGAGCCTAAGGAGGCAGGTCCACCTGAGGATGGTGGGCCACCCCAGCTATATAAAAAGTGAAATGCCACTCATGAAGTTTTGGCATCGTGTCTTTGTTTTGGGATTCCTGCTGTTTTTGATTTTTCATGATTGGATTTTCTGGCTCATGGGGCCTGCTTGTTATGTGACTACCAGTTCATGTTCTATATTTTCTGTTAATGGCTCTTTTTATGTCCTTTCTGTTTAATTCACAGTACTTTTTTATATGCTTATAATAGTTATTTATTTTATTTTCATATTATTTCATTTTTGTGAAATTATGTTTCCGTATGGAAGTAAATGTTATGTTCCTTGAGTTTTGAGGGAGGTTTCCTAAGAGGTGGGACCACCTGTTCGTCTCCATTTGGGACCTTCTCCCAGCCCTATAAAGGTTGTAGAGAGAGGCAGCTCAATGGGATTTGACATTAAAGCTCGGTGTTGGTGAGTTCCCTCTTGTGTTTTGCATTTACTTTCTTTTATGATTGCTTGATTTTGACCTTTTTGCACTGTTTTGATTACTCACTTTGGATTACAGGATTGGAACTTTGTATCCTTTATGCCTTTTTGGCACTCTTCAAAGTAATTCATTGTCACCAAGCTTTTGTTAATAAATCCTATTTTAATAAAGCTTCTTTCCTTGCCATTCTGTGCACAGGCCAAGGTTTATGGTTACTCTTCTCTGGTGGGGCTTTCTGTGATACTCTGTGGACATTTGTAGTTATTTTTCCCACTCATCATTTTCGGTCTACTCCAGGTGAAGTCAGTAGGTTGCCTGGGGGGCTTGAGTGGATTCAAGGTGCCTCTGCTGGACAGACCAGGTAAGGTTCTGACTTGCTTCCAAGCTTCTTCAGGAGGTCTCACCATACATATTATGCTAGGAGGAATCTCTTCAGATCAAGACCATGTTGTTTCTTAAGGTTTTCTTCTTGGTTTTGTGATTTTTGGGATTCAATTGCTGCAAATGTCAAATCTGTTTTGTTTCTGCTTTGTGTATCTTTTTAAATGCCTTAATAAATATTTAAATCTTAATTAGTTTGATTAGCTTTCCTAGGCCTGAGTGTTCTTTTTCATGATTTTCTTTTTTTCCTTTTTCTCTCCTTTGGATATTTAAGACTTTGTCCATTTTGAGGCCCGTACAGACTGTAAGCCTGCCTTTTGAGTTTGAGGCTCAGTTGCCTGAAAAGGTGAGGCCTACTTTTTTGGAGTCAGTCCTGAATGTGAAGGTGTAGGTCTGGCCATTGTTTTTTGAGGCATTTTTGAACTTGTTGGCTCCTGCTTTTATTCTGAGGCTGCTTGGATAGCCACTGACCTGTCATGAAAATAAAAAGAAAATGCAACACTGAATTTTAGCAATCAGGCACTGATCCTCTTATAGAGCATCTTAATGCACAATGGCATCCAGGACACTGGGTTCAGGTCCTGGCTTGAGCCTTTAGAGCCTTTGCCCCATTTTGGGCCTGTGCAGGCTGTGCGCCTGCCTTTTGAGGAGGTAGGGCCTATTCTTTTGGGGACAGTCCTGAACAAAGAGTGTGACTAAGCCTTTGTTTTTGAGCTTTGAGTGGCAGGATCCCCAGAATTTCAGAACTTGTGTCCAGGGTTGCTTTGGTTCTGATTCTGCTTGGACTGGCACTGTGAAGCTGAAACGTGTATGTGAGACAGAAATGAGCTGGATGGATGCGTACCATGAAATGACATTTTAGAACACATATTAATGTCAATAAAATTTAAGTAGATGACTTGTCCTCAGAACACACTTCCTTGCAGCTTGTTCACCAGTTTTATTTTTTTTCTCCTTAATTTTCTCTGAAGTAAGGACATAGAAAGAATCTTCTTGTCATCTTCTTATATAATACGTTACCGTGGCTGTCCATTTGTCTGTTCAGGATTTTAAATCACCTGGAGCTCACAAACCGTATGACCTATTGACCTGAAATTTGGTACACATATACTATGTGACGTCTGCTATCTGCTTTCCGGGTGATAATTGACCTACAAGGTTATTTCTCTTTGTATTTTTATTTTATTGTAGAATCAATTCTCGGCAGCGACCAGCAGGGCGGCCCATATGTACGGGCGCCGTTCTCACCCCTACCACCTTCGTCGTCACTTCCCCTACCTCTTCATATCTTAAATCATTCTTGAGGCAGATTGAAGACTTAAGTGCCAGCTTAAGTGAAAAATAAAAGAAAATGTGCTAAGTAATTGCAACACAAACACAGACTTAATCAGTTTTAACATGAAAAGATGCAGACGAAAGAAGAGAAGAAGTGGACCTCTAGGGTAGAGAAAAGAAGAGCTGCTCAGGAAGCAGCAAGCGCATCAACCTCTGAGCAAACAAATGGTAGACGTACAGAGAAAGAGGATGAGAGCTAGGAACGCTCAAGTCAAGTGTATTCACTGGGCGTTATCATGCAGTGCGCTGTTACTGGTTGCCTTCTGCCGTAGACCTGATGCTGCTTGGGTAGGCACTGGGTTGCTGTGACTCTGAAATGCATATCTGGGATAGAAGTGAGGTGGATGGATCTTTGTGATGGTGCATATCACGAAACAGCCTTAGCCAACACTTGCTAAAGTCAAAAACGTAAAGTAATGGAGATGACATCTCATCAGAATGCACATCTTACCTACCTTGTCACCAGCATTTTCTTTTCTATGAGGTAAGTACATACAGCTCTTTTCTTTCTTAGTTTCTTTCTTAAAGAGAACTATGTGAAAGAGAATTAAAGTAACAGACTACTGCTATTGTGTCCAGGGGCTTAAAAATGGGTCATCAATAAAATCCACAGAGAAAAACGACAAGCAAGTTTGAGCTATTAGTGTCATGTTCATTAAGTACCATGAAAATGCAATGCTGAATTGTAGCAGTCAGCCACGGATTATCTTATGTAGCACAATGGCATCCTGAACACTGGGTTCAGATCCTGGCTTGAGCCATTAGAGCCTTTTCCTCATTTTTGGGTCTGTGAGTTTGGGGCCCGGGCGAGGTGAGGTTTGCTGTTTTCAGGTTGTTCCTGAGTAAAATGCAGGACTGACGTTTGTTTTAGAGGCCTGCACCACTTTTGAGCTTTGTGAGTGGCAGGTTCATAACACCAAGGACCCCCAATATTTCAAACTTGCATTCAGTGTTGGCTCCTGCCTTTAGCCTGATGCTGCTTGGATTGGCACTGTCTTGCTGGGACCCTGAAATGTGGGATAGAGATACAGTGAATGGACCGTTTGTTGTGATAGTCAAGAGTGGTGTTTGTGGGTGGCAAGTGGGGTGACCGCCCCAGGCCTCACACCTAAGGGACACCTTTTGAGGTCCATGTGTCCCGTTTGAGTGGATTTGTCAAGTTATATTCTCCATTATATATATATATATTTGAGATGCTTCAAAGAGGAACCCTTTTGAAATCCATCTTCAAGGTCAAATTCTGTACATGTACGTCTTTGAAAACATTCCATAGTCCACCTTCATTGCATGAAAAGGGTCACCAGTATAATCCCTTCCTACAGTAGGTATCGCCCATTAGTCGCTGGGTTGGCTTCTCCTATCTATAGAAAAAGACATTGCGGATCCAGATTAGACTACGAAGATGTCATCAACGATTTTTCCAAGCGGAAGGCAAGAAAAGTAGATTTTTGTCTCTGAACCTGGAAACCGGTAAGAGATTTCATGATGATACCTCTACGTTAATTTCACACTTCCTGCTGAAACACTGCAACTCACATTTTATTTGTAGGCCATAAACATAACACAAAAACATGTATCGCTAATGATAACCGGCTGACATGACATCAGCGTGAGTTATGACTGTGACATCCTGCATATCGAGACTCAGAGTTTACTTTTTCGCACTATTGTGGTATTGTCATTAATTATGAATTGCACATTTTTAATAGAATATATTGTTATATTTTGATAAAGTCCGTGTGTTATCTTGAAAAAATTTAGCTGAATACTGTAATGAGAAAGTCCGGTGTATGTTAATATTATTTTTATTAAATTCGCACGCAAGTTTATACAGTCCACACATACCGGTAACAGCATTTGATGTAACCGGCCCTGTGTGGGGTTGGTCAGCCCTAAGCCCTGCACTCCCATAAGGCCACCTCTGGTGATGGTGCTTAGCATGAGATGACATTAGGCAGTACATTTTAAGGTCAATAAATGTGAATTTGATGACGCGTCTTCAGAACAAACATCATACCAGCATTGTCAGCAGCTTATTACCTTTACTTTTTCTCTGAAGTAAATGTTTTTCTTTCTTTCTTTCTTTGATACTACATATTTATTCCTTTTGCCAGCTTTTAGCTTCTTCTCCTGAAAGCCTGAAGTCTCCTTCAAAGAAGTGCTCACTGGTCTCACTGCCATCTTGGGCTCCATTCTGATAAGCGCAGGGTCCAGAGTGCACCGTAATCAGGGAGGGTGGGATACTTGGAGTTTTGCTGCCCCTGATTACTGTCTCCCTTGACAGACACAGAGTGTGTGTGCGAGGGAAACGGAGAGCCGGCAGGAGGGAGGGAAAAAATGAGAGACAGGGAGCCGAGTGATTCTGATTAATGAGACTGTCAGCTTCAGGAATGTGCCGGTTCTGATAATAGCTTCCCTGTCACCAAACAGGCAGACGTTCAGGGGCGGTGGTGGGGGTGGCTCTGGAAGAGATATTCTACTTGCCCTCTGCAATTTGTTTCCTATTGGCACTGGCAGACAAGAAGGAACAGACAAAGCCGTGGGGCGGGTGAAGCGAGGCTGGGGTACAGATGTGTGAAACGGGCACAAGGAGAAGTCAAAGGAGAGGACATGTGCCATCGTCTGTCAGTGGGTGCTCAAGGTCATTTTTGATCCCTCACCTCTGGACTCATCCAGACTATTCATTCAGTCTTAGCCACTGCCCAACAATGTAGTATTGTTGGAAAATAAGTTATTTTCATGCAGTTAGGTAAATGTTATGAAATAAAGCTCCTTTAGAATTCAAATGCAACAAAATTGTAGACAAGTTGACTGGACTTTGAAAAGATGATCCCTTTGAGCTTGAAGTGGGCTCCTGGGTAGCTCGCCTGGCCACCTCTCACTCAATTCATCTACAGTATAGGTAGGAGTACACTGTGGCACCCATTCATTGTGTCCGTGCTCTCGGCAAGCATCCTGATTGTCCTGAGGCTGGTTAGCTCTTGAGGGTGAAGAAGCCCATGCTGGATTAGTCATAATGATAACCAGTCAGCTGGCAACTCTTCATCATGGTGTCACAGAGATGCCAGAAAGGTACCCTGTGGCTGATGGGTTAGTCGCCAGCTCTGAGTTCCCATGAGGCCTAAGCGAGTCACCTGTCCTGACCTCTCCTAACTCAAACCTGGGTGTATCGATGGATGCCTTTTGTACCTTTTAAGTATTTGGGAAATCAACATACATTAAATACATGGCCATAATGAGAGTATGCCTTCTGGCAACCACATCAGTGTGATGACAAGAAAGATGATAGAGGATTGTGTGAAAGAGAATTAAAATAACAGGCTATTGTTATTGTGTCCAGGGGCTTTAAAATGGGCTATCAATCAAATCCGCAGAGAAATCGACGAGCAGGTTTGAGCTACTAGTGTCATGTTCATTAAGTACCATGAAAATGCAATGCTGAATTGTAGCAGTCAGCCATGGGATTATCTTATGTAGCACAATGGCATCCTGAACACTGGGTTCAGATCCTGGCTTGAGCCATTAGCGACTTGTCCTCATTTTTGGGTCTGTGAGTTTGGGGCCAGGGCGAGGTGAGGTTTGCTGTTTTCAGGTTGTTCCTGAGTAAAGTGCAGGACTGACGTTTGTTTTAGAGGCCTGCACCACTTTTGAGCTTTGTGAGTGGCAGGTTCATAACACCAAGGACCCTCAATATTTCAAACTTGCAGTCAGTGTTGGCTCCTGCCTTTAGCCTGATGCTGCTTGAATTGGCACTGTCTTGCTGGGACCCTGAAATGTGGGATAGAGATACGGTGAATGGACCGTTAGCATGAGATGGCATTAGGCAGCACAGTTTAAGGCCAATAAATGTGAATTTGATGACGTGTCTTCAGAATGAATGTCATACCAGCATTGTACCAGCTTATTCCCTTTACTTTTTTCCAAAGTAAATACATCTTTCTTTCTTTCAATGATACTGCATATTTATTGTTGAACTGTTGAATTGTGCCAATCAGTGACTGATAATTTTACAACATAATGGTCTGGGTCCTGTCCGTGAGGGTCTGAGTGGGTGGACATTGGATTTCTTCCCGCATCCTAAAGCTGTGCATGTCAACTGATTTGGTGGCCCTTAACTGTCCCCACGTGACTGTGAATGTGGACTGTGACAGACTGGGGTCTTCTCAGGGATCAGATGTCCAATGCTGCCAGATTAAGCTGTCAAGTGATGCTGTCATTGGATTATGCTGGTTTGAAAATGGCTGAAAATGAATACAGCAGTGGGACATATTAGGATATTTTACGATATCGTGTCCATTCTTCATTTTTTTTTTAACTATAAATTTCCAAGGTGAGGATGCAGGGAGTAGAGTTGGCGAAGGTGGATGAGTTTAAATACTTGGGATCAACAGTACAGAGTAATAGGGATTGTGGAAGAGAGGTTAAAAAGAGAGTGCAGGCAGGATGGAATAGGTGGAGAAGAGTGTCAGGACTAATTTGTTATAGACGGGTATCAGCAAGAGTGAAAGGGAAGGTCTACAGGACGGTAGTGAGACCAGTTATGTTATATGGGTTGGAGATGGTGGCACTCACCAGAAAGCAGGAGACAGAACTGGAGGTAACAGAGTTAAAGATGCTAAGATTTGCACAGGGTGTGACGAGGATGGACAGGATTAGAAATGAGAACATTAGAGGGTCAGCACAAGTGGAACAGTTGGGTGATAAAGTCAGAGAGGCGAGATTGTGTTGGTTTGAACATGTGCAGAAGAGACATGCTGGGTATATTGGGAGAAGGATGCTAAGGATAGAGCTGCCAGGAAAGAGGAAAAGATGAAGGCCTAAGCGAAGGTTTATGGATGTGCTGAGAAAGGACATGCAGATGATGGGTGTAACAGAACAAGATGCAGAGGACAGAAAGATATGGAAGAAGATGATCTGCTATGGCAACCCCTAATGGGAGCAGCTGAAAGAAGAAGTAGTAGTAGTGGTATTGTCACGTCCTGTGAAATTCTTGCTTGCTTGTCCAGCCATACATGTAACATGTCACCACCTTCCAGCACCAAGATAAAGCTGTCGGTGCCTCTACCTCTGTCATGAAGCACTGTGGGTCCAAATCCTGTGCCTGTGGAGTTTACTTGTTCTCCTCATGTCTGTGTGCATTTCCCATCCACATCCTAAAGGTGCACATCTTTGGTTCATTAAAGGAGACTCTCAATTGGACATCTGTGACTGTGGTTGGGCCTTATGATGGACTGATGCCACATCTTGTGTTGGTTCCTGCGTCGCGCTTGTTGAAATCCAGATGGATCCTGGACTGTGGGAGCTTAAAAACTTTAAGTGAAAGAGGAGATTAGGAGAACACACTGATAAAGCGCATTGCCGCATCCACGAAATGACAAACCAACTCAGGATTCCAGATTAGGACCAGAGTGCAGCCATACAACGGGTGACACCTCAGCACCACACTAGTTCAGGTGGAGTGGAACAGTGTGAGGTTTTTTATGATGCCAATTCTGCCACCGACCCCCAGGTTGGAGGGCCTACATGCAGGGCTGGATGCAGATTAACGTCATGCCCAGGATGGAGCAACTGCAAGTTAAGGGTCTTGCTCATGGACCCAACAAAGTTGAGTCACTTTTGGAGTTTACAGGATTTGAACCGGCAACCTTCCAATTACCAGTGCACATCCCCACCTCAGAGCCACCACTCCGTCCAAAAAAAAAACCAAAAACTTAAAGGTATTTCTTTATTCTTTATTTTTTCTGTTGCTTCTGAACCTTAAAGAATAATGTCTAAATAAGAGCAAGTTGGCCAGGGTCTCAAATGCATAGCCACCCACTCCGACTCCACCTTGTTCAGTTTGATAGTACTGGCTCTTCCAATCATAATAATTCAAATATCAAAACCCTCTAAAGCAAAAGGTGTCCTAATAGGGCAAAGGTGTGTTAATTGAGTTCTTATATTGAGGATCCTGCAGGACCACCATCTCCCCAGCTTTGATCTCTGGCTATGGTGAAGTTTCCTCTCATAGAATGGTGACTCTACATTCACCTGATATGACGGTGTCCAAAGATGGAAAGGTGTCTTGTGGAGAACACTCCCTGCATCCCTGGCTTGGGGGGAACAAAAGGCATGTGGCACAGTGGATCCACTCTGTTGAGTCTGCATGTCCTTCCCATGTGTGCCTGAATTTTGTTATGGGTTTTCCGTCCACTTCCTAAACGTATGCTGGTTAATCAGATGGGATATTCCAGATTGTTTAGGTGTGTGCCCTACAAATGACTGGTACCCCATTCAGGGCTGGTTCCAAGGCTGCACCCATTGTTTCTGGGATATGGGGAATATGATGTTATAGATGAAAGGAAGAAATGCCTTTATAAAATCTAAAACAATTAAATTGTAATTCCGCAATGACTTTGTTCACTGTCAGCTGCAGTAGCAAACTTCATTTCTGTACACTGCACCCTGGAGCTCCTTGTGTGCATCTCGCTTTGGGCTCACGCCAGGGTCAGTCGATTCTGTCCACCACTGCCAGCTTCAATTTACAGACGGCTGGCTATAGAGCTGGTGTAGCCCAAACCAGAGCTCCAGGTTAATGTGGGGCCTGCCAAAAACCTGACGACCGAGGGGCTTCCTCAGCCCCCAACACAAATTAAATATCCTTCCCTGCTTCCCATCTGACATGTGGTCATGGTGTTGTTTCATGGATTAAATCACATTTTCATGAAAGGCTTTGAAACTGATTTCATTTGGGCTAGGGTGGCAGAGATACATAATGTAGGACCGAGCAGCCCTGGTAAACCTGAACACCCAGGGCCGTGCTAACACATGGGCACGCTGGGCACTTGCCTGGGGGCCCCATGCTAATCTATGTATGTTGTAACTTGCTGAGTGGTTGTGCAGGTAGGGGCCCCAGGGTGTCCTGTGAACACCTCAGCACCTTAACTGTGCATCTGAAAGCACACATGACACATTGTGAAGATGACCAGATGGCTTCAGTAGTATCTCCATAATTTTTCTCTAGAGATGTTAAAAGAGATTGTCCTCCTACCGCCACTGCAGGAATTCTGCTTTGCTGAACTGCTCAGTATGAAGTTGCCAGCTTGTCCAACAGTCCTCTCAAAGTGTGAGTCTTATTTACTTTGGTTGTGTTCAGGCTGTAAACTTTAAAATGGAAAACAATAAAACGCATGTAATAAAGACCAACCGATGTAAGGCGGTCACCATCACACTCCCTCACTTTCCCATTATGCATTCACAGATGGGCTGGCCTCTCTTATTCACGGTACCAGTCTGCCATCTCAATGCTAAAAGTTCTTCATGTATTTTATTTGGTCAGTTTGCGACTCTGAGAATTTAAATTCTGTTCTACGTCAACTGCAATTGATTCATCATGGGTATGATGTTAACCAGCATCCAGCCCTGCAACTTGAAGAGAAAACTTGGGAGCTGGTGGCAGGATTGGCATTCTACCACCATAAGAAAAACCTCAGACTGCTCCAGTATGGTGCTGAGGTGTCACCTGTTGGACAGCTGCACTTGGGTCCCAATCTGGTTGGTTCATTGTGTGGTGAGTGTGGCAATGTGCTGTAATCAGTGCATGCTCCCAACCTCCTCCTCCTATGTCAACTTTCTTTTAGATGGGAGATTAATGCCCACCTGCTGGACTCACCTTTTTCCACAAGCAGTCAGCATGCTGTCACTCATGGATGTCCGAGGGTCACCCTCCAGGTTCCTCCCAGGTATGTAGTTCCACCCTGGACCGAGGGTGGTGGTGGGCCTGGTGCTGCCATTAACTGTGTTGTCTTCCTTTTCTACCGCTCAGTGAGGGCAACTGACTGCTCCCCTTCTGGTACCATAAAAGCAGAATGGCCCAAAAGGAGGTGTCACTTCCTGACCAAGCGATTAAATTTAAAAATTAATCAGTCCCATGTTAACGGGAGGCTGTTCTTTTGTTCTGTTTTTGACACCATCGAGTATTTGTTTATTTTTTTCCGTTGAAGTAAATGGGGATGGCCAGATTGGCATCCCAATATTTATTTTGTTAGAAATGTCACTCCTTTGGACAACCACACTACAGAAGCAGTTAAAAGGCCAGCAGGGTACTAAATTGTTGTCATGAACTAGGAGTCCCAAAAACACATTGGAAATTTCCCACTAGAGGGGACTACCATTGTCAAGCCCTGGCTAGTAATAAGGCAAACACAGAATCTGCATAAATTAGAAGATTTATTCTTCACAAAACTGCTTGTAACAAAAATGAAGCTCTTTAGGAGCACAAAAGGCATAAATGGAGCTGCCTGTAACACTAAAGGCAATCCAAAGCAAACAAGTTCCAATACAGAAATTCAAAGAATCATCAAAATTCACAGCAGAGGGTCAAAAATCTAGAACTGTAAAAAATCAAATACACACAACAAGTAAACTCACCACTCCTGAGCACGTTCAAAATGAACCACCAGAAGCTGCGGGAGACCCTCTGGATTTATAGGGTGGATGGCAGTTGCTGGCAGTAATTGGCAGGTGACCCCGCCTCTTGGAGGACCACCCACAAAACACGTGGAAGATAATACAGGCAGCTTATACAAATAACAGATTAAAAAAATGAAGAATAATGCACATAATTAATTTTCCTTAGTGGATTAGCAAAGTATATCAAATCAAAATAAAATCAAATAATCAACAAAAGTAATGCAATCAAAAGAAACATAAAGCATGAATCTGAACCCCAGGCAGGGGAGAAGCCCAGGCTGAGACATGACAATTGTGTGGTGTCCATGATGTGTGGCAGATGAGTCAACAGGGACTTTATAGTCTTATGGCCACTTTGTGTCCAGGTATGGACACCTTATAATTAGACTGAGGCCAGTATAAGAGATGAGGAAAGATTAAGGAGCCGGGTCTTCACCTTGAAGGAAATGAGATTAGCGGGAGATACGGTGGAACTGAAATTGATGAAGAGAAGGCCGACTGAAGTTCTGTACCTCCATACATTTTTGTTTCACATGTGATATGCTTCATGTTGGTTGGACATGCAGGTCAGAGATTCGCTGTGTTCTGTACTACTATGAGTCCTGTACTAATGCTAGTACTGGTACTACCTAGAAATGAGCTCTTCAAGCAGAACTCTGGGGCGCCACAGCTGTGATGGACTGACAAAGACAGTGCACGCTGAAGAGTGAGCCATGAACAGACCTGAAGATGGAAACAAATATGTAAAAGAAAGATTTTCAGGAGACACGATTTCATTCAAAAATGCACTAAAAAGTAAAAAATATTTTTTTTCTTGTACCAAGATTTTTTTGGTCATATGTGACTAAAAACAAAATCATGGGGTGCCCATAAAAGAATTACTTTACTTCAATTGAAATGCATAAATTCGTTAAAGTGAAGTTTCTAACCAGCTTAACTATGGAAAGAGAATGACATAGCATATAAAAGCTGATTAAAGTATGTAGGATAATGGTTATAACTGGAGAAATTGTCAAATTGTATGAATTATTATTATTATTAATATTTTGAATCATTCAAGGAATCAATTAATTTTTATTGAAATAAATTCTTTCATGGGCGCCCCCTAGCTGCAATACTCATGTGCGTGTGTCAAGTAAAATCCTTGCTTTGGACAACTGATAAAAACAATGTCTGTGATCTATTCTTATTCAGGTGAATTCTTACTGAACCCCTTCAGCTGGTGGCAGTGGTGGGATAAGAACCCCTTCAATGGAGAATACCAAGAGATGGCTTGGGAGGAGACTAGTCAGGCGACCGGCAAAAGTTCAAATCTAGAGGAGACACACTAAACCAAGAGACCGAAATGGGAATAATGGTTGAAAAGTGAGTACATCAGTCCTTCTTCTTCTTCTTCCTCTTCATCTTCTCTCGCTTTGTGACAGAACCACTAGGAGGCGTGCCAGCCAACCAACCTGACACAGACAGATGCAGGAGGCACACTTATAAAAATGCAAAGGTTTTATTTTTCTTCGCTTGTGAGGAATGTCGAGCCCACAACACAGTCCAAGTAACAAGCACATTATTCCTCTTTCCTTCTTAATTCTCTTTTATCCTCCACTCCTCCTCAGCAAACTTCGGCCACTTTCCACCCGACTCTGGCTAACTGAGTACTGTCCGCTGGCCCCTTATATAAGGCATCTGGAAGTGCTTCAGGTGCTCGTTGCCTCACTTCCGGCAGCACTTCTGGGTGTGGCAGAAGAACGGCCCACATGGGCTCAGGAACAGCTGCAGCGCCCCCTGGCGGCCCTCCCGAATCCCAACAGAGCTGTGTCCAACTCAGTCTCCAATGAAGCCCAGCAGGAGTCTGAGGCATGGCTGCCACTCTTGCCATCTAGGTTTTACAGGGGAGGTAGCGCTCTGTCCACACTTGCTCCATCGGTCCTTTCAAGGCAGAGGCATCCCAACCGGCCATCCACGACAGCTTCTATTTGGGGTTGAGTTAATCATTCCCAGGTATTTGGTGTCACTTGGGCAAACTGAAATCTACCATACAGTCAAACCGATGTCTTAAGGATCTCATTCAGGGAAAGGGTCTGCTGGTGTTTAAAATGTATAACTCCAGTTAATCATCCTTAAGCCATAATGTCCTTTAGGAACAACACAGAAGAGATTAATAATATGAAGCTGACACCTACAATGACATAAACAAGGCTCATCAATGCACTCGAGTGTAAACGTTTAATTAGCCTAACAAAATAAACAAATTCATGGAACACACACCTGCTACGGCTGACAGAAAAATGCACACTGTCACAGAGAATGATGGAGACTATCAAGACATTTGAGGCTGGACACTAATGTTTGTACAATGCCCTCAAAGTAATGGGGGCTGAGCACAAGTTGCGCGAAGTCCAGTGAGTGAGGGGGACATGATATGCTCTGGCATCTTTAAGTGTGGGTCACATCCTCCTACTTGAAATTGGACTTGTGCTTGCTTTATGAAGTGTCCTGTGATGGTGAGCTCCGTATAAAATAAGGAGTGGTCAGTTTCAAGTGGCAGCAGGGGGCAGCGTTCCTGCAAGTGAGGCCAAAATCAGACTTGGAAAATGTTACCAGCAGGACCCCAAATGTCCATGAAGTCATTTAAGCTGAAGTCCCTTAAATGCTAAGTTGATCTGAACAGGTATATGATGTCATGCTGGCCTCAGTTGTAAACTGCAAATGAGAGTGTGCTGTTAATGTCCTAATAAGCATGAGTCCAGTTCTAAATAAGAGGATGGCATCGCACTGGTTTAAATTCTCACATAAGCAAAGCATTTTCATAGTAAATGGGAGAGGGGCATCAAACTGGTGTAAATTCTGAAATGGGTGATTATGAGGGGACAATCTTAATTATATAAAAGAACTAGTTGTCCCCGGTGGCTCCACCCACGTTGTAGTGAAACAAAACAAACTTTAAAAATCAATAAACAAACAGGTATCTCTAACAAAGTGGAGGCAAGTCTTCAAAATTCAGAGGTAGAGCGACTTGAACGGAGGCTGGCATGTGTGTGAGGAGGACCCCGCCTGCCTCCCTACTCCTGACGTCACGCTTCCCCCTCCCCTCGGCCCGCAGCCTCTGTCTGGAATTAGTGTGTATAAATCGGTGCCGCAAGCGAACTATGATTCTTAGCATGATGAAACAAGTCACAAAATCAACCGGAATGTTGAAGCAAATTATAGAATAAAACCCGATTTAAATCGTTAAGTAGTTCTCTCGTTCACTAGCTAAGCTGAGGTAAGTAACAAGCCCCGATCCTGGCTCGATCCACTGTGTCTCTTGGATTTGCGCATATAAATCGATACCACAAGCAAACTATGATACTTAGCGCGATGAAAGAAGTCGCAAAATCAACCAGAATGTTCAAGCAAATTAAAGAAAAAAACCCAATCTAATTCTGTTAAGTATTTCTCTCGTGAAAAACGGACAGACATACAGATAGACAGACGTTGGATTTTATCTATATATATATATAGAGAGATGTGACCTCTCACTGATCTGAAATGTGTAAAGGGGTTAGCTAAATTCCACTGGAAGTGGATGGTGTGCACTTTCACATGAGTGAATCCAGTTCTGCATAAGATGACATCACATTGGCATGCATAAGTCTGATTTTACAAAAATATGAAAGATCCAAGGCGGGTAAACCTAAGTCTACTGTAAATAAGAGTGTGGCATCACACTGGTGCACATTTTAATGGAGCGCATCCATTTTTAAAAAGCAGGGTGGTGTAAAATTCTCAAATCTTTATAGTAAATGGACAGTGGCATCACACTGGCATACATTCTTAAATTTGTGAACCAATTGATACTGCACATGTTTCATCTTGGTCAGACATACAAGTATGAATATTACTCTATTCTGTATATGTGACAGTGAATTTCAACTTGAAACGACAGTGTGACATCAGACTGGTGTACCTCTTACTATACAGTAGGTGAGCTCAATTGTGATCGGGAGGATGGAATCACACTGGCATACATTCTTAAATTTGCGAATTCTATTCCACATGTTTCATTGTAGTTGGAATATCACTCTGTTCTGTGTATGTGACAGTAAATTTCAACCTGAAATGGCAGTGATGACATCAGACTGAAGTATATTTTCAAAAGGGTGAGCCTGATTGTGATTGTGAGGGTGGCATCACACTGGTATATAATCTTATTATTACATGGATAAGCCCAATTTAATTAAAATATGCGGCATCACCATGATCTAAATGTTCCACTGGGTGAACCAAACTGCGTTTTAAATGTGCCTGCGCACTCTGCACACTTTGCACACTTGGACATGGGTGAACCTACTTTTTTACATAGGAAGGTGGCACCACATTGTTGTAAATTGTCATTTGACTAAACCCATCAAAATATTTCTGCAATTGGGCACGCGACTTCCATTTCCATTTCCAAATTGTGGGTGGCATCTCACTCATCTAGATGTGCCCATCTCCAGATCACATAACTCCACTCACATGACTCCACTGTCTTCTAGTTATGCCCAGTTCCTTTTTTATAATTTTTCCTTGGGTGAGTTCATTTGTGAATGACCAGATTGTTAGTGGAGTCAGCCCACATATAAACTGGGCCAGTAAATGTGGAATCGATTTAGGACCAAGTGGGCAGTAGGTGCTGCCCATGAATGAAATGCTTATGCTACTTTGGTTTATATTCTGTCCTCACAGTCAGTATTATTTTGGTTCCGGCACTTCATCACAACTTCCCCAGCCCGGTAGTTCCTAATTAAGACACTACAGGAATGCCATCTGCCAAATACACTCCAGCGTTTTTGAATTTTCAAGCCAGGTCATGACCACAGCAGGCTGGCCATTCCACACAGTAGCACAGCATGCAAGACCCCAGCTTCCCTCCAGCGACTTGTCATCTCAAAGGCTGGGAGCGCAGCAAGTCTAAAAAAAAAAATGGAACGTTCCTCCGCCGTCCGTCCCCCCCCCCACTCGCCCCCTTTAACAGCAGATGGGTGAACTCTGCCCCCTCCCAGAGTCGTCATGATTGAAAGCATGTTGCTATTAATCTGGGTGTGATTATACGGCCTCATTTTTCAGCTCCGACAGCTCTCATCATCCGGCTTGATGCACGAGCCGCTAATGTCCCGCGATCCCATTATACTTTGATTAATTGGGCCAGTTTAAGTCAATAATTCATTTGTTAAAAAACAGCGCTTCAAAGTGTAAAGGCAGGAGCAGGAGCGAGATAAGGTTGACGGGGGAGGGCGGAGTTTCAGGGGGATGGACGGACAGAGGGCAAGATAGGACAGCCCCTTCTTCGTGCCCATGTAACCTAAATATGGAGGTCAGTTTGCTGAGGGCAGAGAAGGAACGAAGGGAGTGAGAGACAGAGAGTGATGGCCCGATTCCTGAGCACACCAGCTACTGACAGGCTACCTTGCACAACTTTGGCTTTCATGTGTTGAACTGATTAACTCCTGGCTGGAACTTTATCATCGCCGGAGTGTGCTCCTTAACCCACCATCTCTGTGGTGACCAGCGGAGTTCATTTTCGATTTCACACATTTGAAAAACCACACACCCTTATCACCTGTGGCAAATAGAAGAGAGAATGGCACACATCAGTTAGGACTGGATGAGACTAGGAATTTTAGTGTAGACCAAGGGTGGGCATGTTACCCTAAAAATAAGTTTAAATGCCTTTCTTTAATTTAATCTCATAAAGCCCCTTCATGGCATGCACCATCACACAGCACTCTTATACAGACTGGATGACTGTGGTTCTGCTGCTAAAAGGCTGGCTGAAGAAAGATTTAATTGATCAAACTACCATTATGGTGTCCCGCCCAATCATTTTGATCCCCATGTCACATTCCAGTCCAACTGAACATTCAAGTGGGTATTTGTCTGGATGAGCTGCTTAGATTTGGCATCAAGTGTAGTCAAGTTGGGGAGCATGCACTGGTACAGAGTGTTGCTGCACCCACCACCCAACAAAACAGCTCAGGATCCCGGCTGGCAACCTCCTGAGGCAGAAATGCAGTCCAGTCCCACCCTCTAGAAATGACCTTCTATCTGCCGCAGCCAGGTGTTACATGGGAGACCCCTTGGCCTGGTCCAGCCACTCGGGTCTCCAACAATGAGGATCTTACGAGCTGGATCACCCTCAGGAAATCCCACCAAATGACCGTAGTGCCGTAACTGACGCTCTCTCACAATGCAGGTAATGTGCCTCATTCGGGAAATTCAAAACAACGGTACCCAAGGCTTCTCTGCAGAGTAGAGTCCAGTCTTTGTCTCAGGTCACTGGATAGCGTTCATGTCTCACAACCATATAGCAAGACAGGAAGCACCAGGACTCTAAAGACTTGGACCTTCATCCTTTTGCATAGATATTGGGAGTGCCACATACCCTGATACAGTGACCTCATGACCCCCCATGCTCTCCCAATCCGTCTACTACCTTCACAGGAAGAGTCACCAGAGACATGAATGTTAGTGCCGATGTAAGTAAACCTCTCGACAAGGTTAACACTCTCTCCACAGACAGACACACGGCTGATTGCTGTGCCCAAGAGGTCATTAAAGGCTTGGATCTTGGTTTTTATCCTGGAAGCCCAGACACTCAGACTCCTCGCTCAGTCCCTCGAGCGCCCCGATCAGAGCCTCCATTGACTCTGTGAAGATCACAGCATCGTCAGCAAAGTTAAGATCCGTGAATCTTTCTTCACCAACAGATGCCCCACATTTTATAGATTTGGCATGATCAGATTTAAATATTGTGATGCTTGTGCCATTTATATAATACAATACAATACAATTTATTTTTGTATAGGCCAAAATCGCACAAGAAGTGCCGCAATGTGCTTTAACAGGCACTGCCTCTTGACAGCCCCCCAGCCTTGACTCTCTAAGAAGACAAGGAAAAACTCCCAAAAAAATAACCCTTGTAGGGAAAAAATGGAAGAGACCTTGGGAAAGGCAGTTCAAAGTGAGACCCCTTTCCAGGTAGGTTGGGCATTCAGTGGGTGTCAAAAAAGGGGGTCAATACAATACAATACACAAAACAGAACAAATCCTCAATATAGTATAAAATTTAAAATTTTACAAGTACGGAGCAGAATTTAACAGTAGATGATGACATAATATGATTTGGATTTGTTTAGAGTCCTGGAGACCTCAGCCATCAAGCTGCCTCCCCAATTTGGCCACTCCACAGCTAAGACAGCACTGGGCTAGCCAATCCGATGAAAGGACCTCTCTACCCCATGACTCCTGCGATCCTCCACCTTAGGCAGGCAAAACAACTTGGCAGGTGGGCCATGGCACCAAGTGCCACATTTGAGTACCAAGAAGAGAAACAGAATAGGTGAGGGTTAGTAACAAATTATAACTATCATGTTACTTATGTTTTAGTGCTAATGACTGACAACAGAGATGCAGTCTGTACAGTAAATCAGCAGCTCTAGTCAGGATATGCTAAACTGAAGTAGTGAGTCTTCAGCCAGGGTTTAAAAAGCTGAGACCGAAGGGGCATCTCTTATAGTAGCAGGCAGACCATTCCACAGTTTAGGGGCCCTGTAACTAAAAGCTTGACCTCCCACTGTTATTTTATTAATAAAACGTTATTTATGTGTAACGTGTTACACTGAGACCGGCTTTCATCAACCTCAATTTGGGCCATTGGACGACCTACGAGGGTCCTCAGGTTAAGCTTAAAAAGATAAAACCTGCCATTTTGTTAATGTCTTAGTGGGCTACTGTTTGCAGATTTTAGTTCTGCATGCAGTCAAAAGGATATTTTGCTCCTGCATACTGGGGAATTGAAATGAGTGACTGAAGCCTAAAGACAAGCTGATGATGACTTGTTCTTTAAGGGTGTACTCACACTGGCACTTCGTTCTGCACCCGAGCACATTTGTCCGTATGTGACCCCACAAAGTTTAGTTTGATTGACTAGTGTAATCTCTCCATGCCAGGCCACTTGGAAGAGGTGGGCCCGAGCACAGTTCAGTAGCATTCGGGAACAGTGTGGTCGCTAAATGTGTCCGAGCACAGAACACAGACATGACATCAATGATACGATGAGTCAGATCAATTCTAATTCAGTGTAATTCTCATTTTGTTCGATACCATTTGAGTTAAAAACAGATGAACATGCATTGTAGTTTGCTAGAAAAGCTGCAAATTCCTCCCTTAGCATCATTTGTTAACATAAAAATCTTTTCATACGTACAGCACAATTAATAGCAAAACGCTGCACTGTACATTCAATAAATCTGTAAGAGGGTAGAGTGTTATCCTGCCCCCCCAAACAACCACAAAATAAGTAAAATCATTTTAACATGCATGCTGTCACACCATGTTCGGATCTTGTTTTGTCTTTACACAAATCACACGGTCATGATGACAGCATGGTTGGGCCCAGAACGTTAAGCGCAGTGTGAGTTTGGGCAAGTGAAGAGTAGGGAGGAGTGGACAGCATGGAACAAACAGGCCTAGTGTGAGTACACCCTGAGAAAGCCAACAAACAGGGACAAGTTCCTCAAACGTCCCCGAAGTATCGCTTACACCAAACTCCTCTGTATCAGCCTAACAAGGTTGAGCCCAAAACTCATAGGAACATTTAATGAACATACAAGATTTTCGGAAGTAGTAGAGTTACTAGGTGTGCAACTACGGAAGATTTTTTGTGCCAAAGTTAAATGCAATTCAACGCGTTAACTGTGCTGTGGTGCAATGCATATGAACGCGGTGCATTTTATTCTGGAACGTTTTTATTGTGTCATAATTAAAAATATATCAACCAAATGATTGATTCTCTTATTACGGCGCACTATTTTCGAATTAGTTTAAAATGTGATACAAAAACATCTGACCATTGATTGAGTTAAATATCTAAATGTAAATTAAATGTGCCCAGGTTGATGGAGATAACTGTATACTGTAGCTCTTCGGGACATTACCTCTTGAATTTGTACTGTTACAGTTGGAAATTCTTCTCACGTGGCTGCTTCTCTTATGCCAGCCGTTTCCAGAAACCAGTTTACATGGAAGAGAATGAAATCGGCAGCTTTCATGTTTTCCATGAAATGATTCATTCTAGGCCTTACCAACTCTCCATTTCCCCTCTTTAGCACTGGGCTAACACACTCTTGATGGGTACACTAAATACTGTTGACGTGCCCTGCCCCTCCTTTGACGGTGATTGGTCATTTAAATCCATTCAGTTTTGAAATGATTAATGTGTGGTCTTGAATCGAAATGCAGTAGACTTGGAGCAACCGCTAAGTGAAATGCAAAACCATGTGAATTTCATTTGTTATGTACATTGTAATTAAATTCTAAATATGTCTTTACTATTATTTGTTAAAGTCTGTCTTTCAGGGGAAATTATTATTTACATTAAAATTACCGCTAATAAAGGTCATTACTGAACAAAAAGAGATACAACTAGGTAGCAAGAACAAAAAGGTTGAGAACCACTGCATTTGAGGATACTGGCACCTTACTCATTCTTTCGGCTGCTCCCATTAGGGGTTGCCACAGCGGATCATCTTCTTTCATATCTTTCTGTCCTCTGCATCTTGTTCTGTTACACCCATCACCTGCATGTCCTCTCTCACCACATCCATAAACCTTCTCTTAGGCCTTCCTCTTTTCCTCTTCCCTGGCGGCTCTATCCTTAGCATCCTTCTCCCAATATACTCAGCCTCTCTCCTCTGCACATGTCCAAACCAGCGCAATCTCGCCTCTCTGACTTTGTCTCCCAACCGTCCAACTTGAGCTGACCCTCTAATGTACTCATTTCTAATCCTATCCATCCTCATCACACCCAATGCATCTTTAACTCTATTTACTTAAAATATGAATGATATAATATGCACTTAAACTAACAAATATTAATAACACTAATACTTATGTATTATATAATTTAATGTTATACAAGTTACAGTAATGTTTATATATTTTTGGCTTTTGCATAGTCTGCAAGTTTTTTAGAAAAGCTCCAGAAATATTCCAATTTAATTATTCATGGCCAACTCGCGATTAACCAAAACCGTGAATATGAAACTCACGAATCTGGAGGAGCGGCTGTATTTACAAGTCTACCAACACTGAGTGAACTACAAACGGACTTATAGTCCCAGCCTGCCTTTATAAGGCGTGGAGCGGTCCCTTAACTGTGATGGATCCACTCACAAAATGTAAGGAACATCAGAGAACATGACAACATGCATAGAAACTAAATAATAACTAAATAGAATGAAATTAACAGAAAATACATAATTAAACAAATAGTAAATGAGCAGAAAAATACGGTCAGAAATGATAGAAATCAAAGAACAGTATTGAAAAATTCGCAAAAAAGAAAGAAAGTACCTAGAGAACCATCCTGACATCACCACTCCTGAGACAATCTCCTGCTATCTCAGAGAGAGGCAAGAGGATTTCAGCAGTGGTGCCAATGACGTTTACAGTCATTTGTAAGTATTGCTTTTTGATGAATTTACTGTTTACTGCATCTTTTTCTTTTTCAGTCAACTTCTTTTATTTATTTTTAAGATTTTTGGTAGATTTTCTATTTTTTGGTATATTTTCTATTGGTATATATTTTGGTATATATTCTGTTGTGAATAAATACTCTCATTTATAAAGTTTATTTTGGTGAAATCTGTCTCTTCAAGCCAGAGTTTTATCAGTTTTTCTCCCCCTTGAGGATCATCTAAGATATTTTTGGACTTTAAACTTTTGACATCAAAAACCCTTTCAGGCCAGTGTAGGCCCAAGCCAGTCAACAGAGTTTTTGGGTCAGGCTGCCTGGGTTGAGGTTAAGTGTAATGTGTCAAGCCAGGGTTCAATTTTTAAAGTGTTTTTTTGTCTTCTTTGTTGATTATCTTTCATTGTTTTCTATCATATTGTGTTGCATTAATTAATTATTTACTTAATTATGTATTATCTGTGTTTTTTATTCTATTTGGTTACTATTTATGTGTGCTTTGGAATTATCTCATGTTATTTGTATTTTGTGGGTTGATCCCCTGGAGGCCAGGGCCACCTGTCCATGTCTGTTAAGACCGTCACCGAGGCCTATAAAAGCAGACTGGGAATTGAAGTCCACTGTGGTTCATGAATGCTCCATGGTGGATCTCTGTAATGAGTATTATAATTTTCTTTAACTGTTTTGTTCTGGATCTTGACATTTTGCTACTGTTCCTTGCATTATTCTTGAGGATTTTGATTTGGATATTATTCACCTTTGATATCTTTTTAGAAAAGTCCTTTTTGATTTTTTTTTTTTTTATTTTGCTCCTCTGTTCTTTTTGTTGTATATTCCTATTTCTTTTGATAAATCCTGCTCTATACCAACCAGAGGTTGATGGTGATCCCCTCCCTTGTGGGGAATTTTGAGAATGTTTTGGACTTCACAAAAAAGCTCTTTGAACGTTGAAAGTGACACACGTGCACTCAGGTGGAAACAAAGCTCTTTGTTGTGTGCCTTTTCCTTGTCAGGCTTGTAGGATTGAGGCCTGCTTTTCATGGTGTTTTTAAAGGTTTCACACCCTGGGACTTTGCATCATAACAACCCCAAAATAGTCACATACTCAAACTCTTTAGGAAATCTCTTAAAGATTAAATGAAAAGTATCAATCATTATAGTTCTTAGTTGCTTCTGGGTCTGAGCGCATTCAGACTTAAATTTGTTAGTTTGCGGCCTTCATGGAGATTTCCAATGGGGTTTCCCTGTTCTCAGATATTGGGACTTTTCTGGGAGTATTTCAAGGGGGGTATTTTATGTCAATGTCAATTTCAATATTCATGCTAAAATGGAGTGGTGTGGGGTTCTCCAAAGGTGCATACCCCTGACCTCCAATTGGGTGGTGCTATTCATGTTAAGAGTTTAGATATTGGCAGATCCTGGCACATTCTGGTCCAGATTTGGAAGTGATGTCTGGGTTTGTTCTTCACATTTTCACTTGTCATGTTCTTCTTATGGATTCTGAGACATTCAGACCCACAAAAGAGTGAGAGTGCCAAGTAAAAGTCACCCAATCTGGTTCAAATCAGTGTCTTTGGAAATTTGCCATAGTGCATTTCAAGGAAATGTTGTTCTTGGGGTTATGGGAGTTGGCACATGCACATCCAAAAGCGGTGGTGCCAGCCCTTCCGTGTTTATGAATAATAGAGAATCCTGGGACTTGTAGACTTCAGGCCAGATGCAGTGGGTACAGGGAGTGTCTATGGGTGCATTTTGGCTGGCCCACTGCATTTAGAATCACATAGAAGGATCATTCGTGGACCTTTTAAAGGTTGTTGGTTCTGGTCAGTGCCACAGTGGGGGGAACACAGAGCACTTAAAACAAGCAAATGATTTGCTATACTTAATCCAGGGTGGCATTGTCCATGTTGGTTTAAAAAAAGCAAGTCTTTCTGTAAAATACTGAATTGGCAGCAGTGATGAAAAGGAAGAAATGTATGATTCAAGTGTGTGTGCCATCACCACATACAGTAAGAGATGATTCTGGTTCCTAGGGGCCATGGTCAGATCTTGATGCCCAGGTTTCCCATATTTTGTTGTGTTTTTGTGGTAGTCTGATGAAAACTGAAATGTTGGATCTGTGATAATCTACCTGTACTGACTGTGTTGATGGCTCACTTCTAGACCTGATAATACTAAGGCAACAAACGCAGTAGGATCCCACTTCACTGTACTGCTGTGACTTTGACATTTCAGGACCTCTGACGGCGAGACCTAGCTATTAGAATCCTGGCCCAGAACTTGAAAACCTGATGGTGCAAAACCGTAGATAAAAAATTGTGGGAGAGCTGCAGAGTAAACGTTCTTTACAGTTTGGTGCCATTACACAGAAGGTTTGATAAAAGTGTTCTCCTGCCAAGCTCAGTCGGCTTTACCTCACTGAGCATACTGTACTGTATACTCACGGCAAAGAAACGTGGAGGTGTTCCACTGTACTGACACCCACTAAAGCTCATCACGGTTTTGCTCACGCAACATCAAGTGACTGAATTGCCTTCAGACCACACTTTTGAGCCCACCATCCTGCACACCTGCTGCATAACCAGGAGAGGGTCACTTCAGATTTAATGTAATGCCTGATAGTGTCTTTATAGAGCACCTTTCACAAAAGTGCTATATAAATATAATTTGATCACATTTTTTTAGGGATGCTGTTTCATTGTCATACCCTGTCAATGTCAGCATGGGGGTGCTTTGGAGGTGGAGGCCAAGATAGGCTCTTAAATTGGATTCGTTTGAGTTTGGTAATCTCTTACTATTTGAAAGAACAAAAAAACATTTGATTTCAGTAACATTTTATTCACTTATTTATTTATATGTGGATTTTTAAACATAATTCTTTTTTATTTAGAAACAAGAGAACACACCTTGGTCAAATTAGAATAACACAGCAAATCCATAAAATGAATGTTTTTATTTTACTGGGCCTTGGCCTTCTGAACTGGTATTGGCGCAAAGCAGAGTGTCCACTTTTGGCCACCTGGTGGTGCCAGTGAGCTCTAGTTGTTGGACTTGCATTATAAGTGTAGAGGCTCATGGCTGTCACATGTACAGAATGCAGTGAAATTCTTACTTGCATGTACTAATCAACATGCAGCACATCGGCACTCCCCAGCGTAAAGATTAGCGAGAAGAACACCCTGAAACACCTCAAAACACAACACAATTTACCATTAGGAGATGCTGATGGCTCTAGGCTGTATTAAAAGTGAAGGTGGGACTCAAGGTATATTATAGGGAGAGAGGAAAGACCCCATCATGGCACGGATTAGTGTTTGATAATTACAAAAAGTTTTACTTTGGTACAGATACCAGGTGTCACAGCTCTGTACTGCCACCAAAATGATACTGAAGCAAATAACAGATAACTTCTACTGACCCCGGCTCTCAACTGTTTTGTCCCCCCAGTCCGTACACTCCTGCATCTCCCTTATCCACTGCACACACATATGCCTCCCTGTTCTGCCAGACTCCCCCTCGGAGTTTCCGTTACGCTAACAGAAAAATAATGTTTTGAAGAGTGGGGTCTTGAGCATGAATGTGATGACGTATGTATATTACAGGTAACAGTGAGTGGCAGTTACAACTGGAGTTCCAATCGTATTGATACATGACAAGCGTATGGTCATTGCACACAACCTTTTATTCATAGTGACAAAAACATCATAATGATGGCACAGTACTGTTATAAAAAGTTTTTTTTGGTACTTTTTTAGTAATGGCATATCATGCAATACTGACATTGAGTATCTGTCATGGACTAGGAGTCCCAGGCACTAAAGAGTTCCAAACACACTTCTAAACATGCCCACTAGAGGAGGGTATACTGCCAAGTCCTGGATAGTATAAGAGCATAAGCAGAATCTTTACAAAAAAAAAAAAGATTTATTTTACAAAATGCCCTGTAACAAAAACAAAAACAGCTCTGGAGAGCACAAAAGGTAAAAAGGAGTTGCCTGAAACACAAGGCAATCTGAGTGAGGAAAGTCCCAACACAGAATCCAGACATACTCAAAAAGGAACATCAGAAAGTCAATAACCTGAAAATCATAAAAAGCACAAGTAAACTCACCAAATACCAGGCACGTTCAAAATGAACTGCCAGGAACTGCAGGTGACCCTCCAGATTTATAGGGCAGTGACTGGCAGGTGGCTCCATGTTTTAGGGCAGGGGTGCCCAACTCCAGTCCTGGAGGGCCGCAGTGGTTGCAGGTTTTCATTCTAACCGTTTTCTTAATGAGTGACCTGTTTTTGCTGCTAATTAACTTCTTTTGAATTCATTTTATTTGACTTGCTCTTGAAGACTCAGAGCCCTCAATTGTTTCTTTTTCTTTAATTAGCAGCCCAAACAATAATGAGATACAAAATGAGCCAAAACAGGACCAGCAAACTGTGACCATCACACAATATCTGAAAATAAAGAAAGGTGAAGGTCTCAGGAATGCTGATCTGCTGTTAGAAAAGAGAAAATCCACAATTTCAGAAATGTCTGCTTTTGCACAATGAGAGCAGCAACAAGCCATGGAGTTAAAGAACGAGTTTAATTAAAGACAAGACTCAGCACCTCATTAAGCAACTGGTTGGAGTGAAATTGGTTGGAGTTTGAGGCCCTGACTGAGTTGCTCTTCTGTTGGCTCCTTCACTTCACATTTCATTTCTGTTTGGGTGCCATTTAAGGAAAGAAATGAAGCAATTCAGAGGAACGATCAAGAAATTCAGGGAAACAAATCTTAAAAACCAAGTCAATTAAAATGAATTGAAAAGAAGTTAATTAGCAGCAAAAACTGATCACTAATTAAAGAGTTGGAATGAAAACCTGCAGCCACTGCGGCCCTCCAGGACTGGAGTTGGGCACCCCTGTTTTAGGGGAACCACCCACTAAGCACATAGAACTTCACACTGGCACAAATCAAACAAAAACAAAGAATAAGATTTATAATCAACAAAAGTAACACTGACATAATATAGATCTAAGAATCAAAAATTAACAAAGGAAACTTAAAACATGTATTTGAACCTCGGCTAGGGCTCTTCAACATGACAGTAAACCACAGGAGTGGGAGTTAAGATTTGCATGCATTCCCAATAATAAACAGGTGTGAGGCCTCAAAAGACCCAAAACCAGGCCTCACCCCAGGCAGCCAGCCCACAACCACCACAGACAGGCTTGAGCCTACACAGGCCTAAAATGGGACCCTGATTTTAAAAGTTTAAAAATAACTTGAATAAATGTCCCAAAATATATCAAGGGAGCAGAATGGTGAAAACCTCTGGTTTGGAAGAGCAAGGCCAAAGTAGACTTTCCAAGTAGAGACATTTATTTAACGGTCACAAAAGAAGCACAAAAGCGTGAAGAATAAACAAAGAAAAAGCAATCCAAATCAAACAAGCCCTAATATGAAATCTAGCAAAACCAAGATCAGAAGAGAATAAATTAAAGGAAAAATCAAATAGTTACAATGCAATCAGGAAACCAATGAAGGATCCACTCCTCCGACTCACCCACTCACAAAACACAAGGAATGCAAGGAAAAGACAGAAAAGCGTAACAGAACTATGTGCCACATAACGGCCCTTCAGACAACATCTGACCACATATTGTCCGTGGTCTCACAAGGTTATAACAGTGTTCAGAAATCCCGATCAGAGAATGGGATGTAGTGGACGTCAATGGACATAGTGAATGCAACACATGTATACAAAAGCAAATGTACTTCCAGCACTGTACTGTACTTTCTATCATTATTTTAATGTAAACTTTTGCCAAGTAACAAATAAAAGGTTTACTGTATAGGAGTGTATGCTTCGACTCATAGACAGCAGCACCCAATCTGTCAAATTGTACGTCTCGGGAGCGCTGTATTAAGTCAAAACAAGTACACTACAGCATCCCATATAGTACTTCATGTAGTATGGTGTTTGCACAATGTCTAAACTGTATAATGTCGTATTTCACAGAATACATTGTGGACATTAAGTGCCACATACCTGAACTTACAAAACATTCTTAAAGATAATCGTAATTTTGTAAAATAAAATCAAAACAAAAACAAAAAAATTAATTGCAGTAAATAAAAGCTTTAAAACAACTAAAATATACATGAATTACACTCCAGTTAGACCAATAACACAGGCTGAACCACAGAAGCAGGGGACAAATGTGGGGGGCACAAGCTAGTGTAGCCCATACATAAACACTACCTCCCATTTGCCCTCTGATGCTACAGCTACAGCCTTCATATCACCATATGACCTTAAATATTCCCACAGTGCTTTGCTTTCACCTAGTAACAATTAAAAGCTGACAATGATCCTGCCCTGTGATTCAGCACAAGCCTATGCTAAACTGAAGGCATTTAATAGTGCCCTGGGGCACCCGCCATCATCGACGTGGCTCCACTTACCCTTTCACAAGCTTTACCTTTACCCTTATTTAAAATTCATCTGATTACACTCAGAGGAGCACTCCGAACGTCGCTGTTTCATGGTTAATGACGCAATTTACACATTTTACTGCTGAAAGAGCAGGTCATATAAGCACATCTGCAGACTGAGGGTAGGTGCTTGAGTGTATAGCCTGGAGGTCTTGGATCGGGTGGACCGATCGGGTGTGTTGCCTCTTGGTGTCTTCTGGCTCTCATAGGTGCTCCAACTAAATACATGTGTTTGTCATGTGAATAAAGTGGTCAGGTCTTCAGGAACCCAAGTTCAGTTGTGTGTGCTCCCTGGGTTTGCATGAGTGTTTCTCATGCACTCCTTAATTTATCCAAAACATATGATGAGTAAACAGGCCCGGTATGGATGGAGATGGCCACTAAGGTTGGTTCCTGTCTTACACCTCGACACTGCTGGAACTGGATCTAAGTCGCTGTTGCCAACTAAGGGGTTATGGATGGGTAGGTGAATGAAGTTGTGTTTAAACATTTCCATTCTCCAATTTAGCCCTGGCCAGCAGAAAACGATTACAGATAATCAATGAATGGAGCATTTGATTGTAAGGCTCAGTAAAAGGTGAAAAATGCACACACAAAATGTCCAATTCATCCATCTGTGTTACTGGACAGGGTCAATGGAACTGGAGCCTATCCTGGACTGGTAACAGTCTATTGCAGGGTACACTCGTACTGACTTTTTGTCTTCTTCTTTCGGTTGCTCCTGTTAGGGGTTGCCACAGCAGATCATCATGTTCTGCTACATCTTGCTCTGTCACACCCATCACCTGCTGGTCCACATTCATAAACCTTTTCTTAGGCCTTCTTCTTTTTCTCTTGCCTGGCAGCTCTATCCTTAGCATCCTTCTCCCAATATACCCAGCATCTCTCCTTTACAGATATCCAAACCAACACAATCTCGCCTCTGTGACTTTGTCTCCCAACTGTCCAACCTAAGCTGACCCTCTAATGTACTAATTTCTAATCCTTTCCATCCTCGTCACACCCAATGCAAATCTTAACATCTTTAACTCTGCTACCTCCAGCTCTGTCTCTTGCTTTCTGGTCAGTGCCACCATCTCCAACCCATATAACATAGCTGGTCTCACTACCATCCTGTAGACCTTCCCTTTCACTCTTGCTGATACCCGTCTGTCACAAATCACTCCTGACACTCTTCTCCACCCAGTCCACCCTATCTACACTCTCTTTTTCATCTCTCTTCCACACTCCCCATTACTCTGTACTGTTGATCCCAAGTATTTAAAGTCATTCACCTTCGCCAACTCCACTCCCTGCATCCTCACCATTCCACTGACCTCCCTCTCATTCACACACATGTATTCTGTCTTGTTCCTACTGACCTTAATTCCTCTCCTTCTAGAGCATAGCTCCACCTCTCCAGGGTCTCCTTCACCTGCTCGCTACTATTGCTACAGATCACAATATCATCAGCAAACATCATAGTCCACGGGGACTCCTGTCTAATCTCATCTGTCAACCTCTATCATGCTCGTACTGACTAGCTGAGCCAAATTACCCACCAGACTTGACTTTAGCATGTGGAAGGGTAATCAGACTATCTAGTAAAAAATCCATCAAGTCACAGTAGAAGAATTAAACATGACCGGGCCAGGATTTGAACCCAGAACACTGTAGTTTTGCTTTAACTCTCTCCTTTGATACTAAGCTCACATCTTCTGAAATCTGAAACTGCCTTGTCTCTTCCACAGTCTAGGAAAGCTCTTCAGAATCCACCAAATTCTTTGCCTAATTTTACATTTCCCTTGGACATGACATCTACAGCTGAGTCCTAAATAGAAGACCTCTGTAGACTACAGAGGGCTGTAAAAATATTAGTCCTCATGTGTGTGAAATTCAGAGTCATCCAGACGGGGACCAGATTCACATTTATAAAACTGCACAATATCCTCACCAAGGCCATCACGTTATCACCTTGAGATCACCTACAGCCCAACAGCTCTAAGTTAGTCAGGACTCAGGTGAGAATCACATCTTATGAGTCGTTGACAACCCATCCAGAATTGGTTCTCTCATTGTGACCAATGCTGCCAGGGTAAGTACAGACTCTCTGTGAGTCTGAGCTGAAGAAGCAAATTAGGAAGTGAATGAACAGATGGATGGACGGGTGAACATTGTTAATTGCTACTACAGAAAATGCCTGACCACATCACCAGAATTACTAGAATATGATGGACTTATGTAACTCACACCTGTTATCACTACTCTTATGGACCAGAAAGCAGAGGACCATCATATTCTAGTTGCACCAATCCTGGTTGTAACCTGCCAGGTTTTAGATTACTAATCTGAACCTACCAAATATCTCTGGTCACTCAGCACTGGTTTCCTGGTGTGAGTATGAGCTGCATTTACCTTTAGTGTGTGGTGCAACCTCTTGTACTGTTGAATGTCCTTCATAACTCATCTCTTTTAGATATATTTTTGCTGGTGGTGACCTTAAATTGAATTGGTCAGTCCATACTTTCCTAACCCCAGCAGCTATTTTCAGGTTCTTTTGGGGAATTTCTTGGTGCTTTTCGGCTGACTTAGCACTGTATAATCTCTCTCAACTGTTTGGGGTCTTTTAGAGATAAGGGTTGATTAATCTCACACAGTCACGTCCACCGAGCTATCTAGCATATCCTTGATATCCATTTGGATAATTTAGAACTGTTCAGTGGACACTCGATCCATCTAAATCAGTACTCAGCTGTCATCTCTGCACCTCTTTTTATTTGAGCCTTAGAAAAAGGTAATTTATTCAAATATTACAAACTAATTTCACATAAATTCATGAGAGATTTGCATGTGCCTCCAGGAGCAAAGTAAAGAGATCAAAGAAGGAGATCTCAGGAATAAACACAGGAGTTACATATCTGTCCGTCTTTTCCAAAGCTCCTACGCTGCTGAACTGTAGAAAATTGATAACTGACTCCACTCATTGCCTTCTTCTTAGCCACAAGCACAGCTGCTCTCTGTCTGAAGAACACTTGGAAGAATTGAATGCATTATTATTATTGTTATTAATCACCACATTTTTGGTGTTGCAGTCATTGCTGGGAGTGTGCTGTTGCTATCTATCAAATTCTATATATTCAGCCTCATCAAGGATGCATTTGTATGCATTTAACCAAGAGTATTGTATGGAGAAAGTTAAATACACGGTGAGAACAAGAAGTGTTCACAAACAGGTAGTTCAATGACACCATGAATGAATGACATCATGGGAGCAACACAAGTGAACGAAGGGGCTAATGAGGAATGTAAACATTTAAGAAGACAGTGTGGGCAAAGTACGAGATAACTTTAGAAAAGGGATCCACGAGATCTGTTATTCTTTTGAACCATTGGCTAAACAAATTGAAAGAGAATAAAAATGTATTTTAACACAGCATTGAATTCTGGGATGCAAATCGACATGCTCATACAAAGGACTCTGGGATAAATGTGCGAATGTACAGCAAAGGATAGGAAGAAGTGTCACCTGCTATGTTTAAACTCAGATAAACTAACCAGTGTGTACAGTATACTGTATGCATGTGAAAATGTGAAATGGGGGTTTGGGGAACTTAGTTATTTAACTTGTACTTTATAATTAGCTTGAAGTAACTTATGATTAACAGAAGAGCGATGCCAAGGGTCTCAATCGTCCAATTTTTGGGTGTCAGTAACTAAAAATAGCCATCAAGCCATGGTAATAAAGTAAGCAGCTATTGGTATGACACAGCTGTGGAGAAAGTGTGGTAGAAATGTAACCTCTTATTAAAGAAAGAAATATCATCTAACAGGACAAATCGGTAATCAGGGACGAGAAAAGCTGTTCATTGTATCTTTTAATTACTCCTCAGCAAAACGCCTTGAAGGGCGCATTCTTCAAAAGCAGTCCGTTACAGCATGGTTCTGAATGATCAGAGAAACAAAGAATATTGAATTTACATGCAGTGTCAATCAGTGCAAACATTTAGTTCGTTGGTTTACACCCAAATGACTACTATGAAATAAAAGTCTATTTTATTATATTCTGGTTCTTCTTATACCTTTGAGCCACCACTCTTGAAATTTCTGTGAATGTAACAACTGTCCATTCTGGTTATTCACATGACATCTGCTGACTTCTTAGTCATCTCTTAGTCATCTTTCAGTACATTTTGTTGTTTACTTGACCTTTATCTGGTTATGCCTGCAAAGCTTTCCGACATTCATTAACCCTTTATGCTATTTCTTTAAGATGGAAAGCTATGTTACCCTAAAATTATACTCCACAAGAGATGGACGTGGAGTAGACAACATGCTTGCTTTCAAAATGGAGGAGTGATGGAGGATTTCAATATGAGAACACAGTGCCTGCTATCAAAAGGTGAGTTATGAAGAGTCATTGAAAATGGCAGGCTGGTTGTGGAGGAAAGCATAGTGCCAGCTATAAAACAAAAATGCAAGTAGATCAAGTCTGCTTCATCACGTGTATCTTTGTAAGGAACACCGTAGCTGGACTTTTTAAACTACACAGACAACTCTCTCCTGGTTATACTGAGGCAAAGCTTGCTGTTACAGACACTGATGTAAATCTTTCAGGTCGTATCTTTTCTTCTATTTTTGCCTTCTAGTATTTCATGCCAGGTTTCTCTGCAAATAAGCATATGTAATGATTACATTAAAGTCTGAATATTTTCTCACTGAAAACTTGCCTTGTTAATTGGTATCTTCTACCCCACTGTGTTTGTTTAAGGGATTCGTAATTTGTTTAGCTCTTTCAAGGGTTGTGATCTGACCTTGTTGGAGTATTTCTTTAATGTTGGTTCAAGTACAAGCCATGCTCATTCTGTTACAATTGTACAGACTTTCCAGGGATAACGATGAGGAAGCTGAAAGACAAAGAGGTTTCTCTCTTTGGACCATGCTAAGGTGTTTTGAAACTGAGGTCACCAGCCTCTATTGCTCTGTTTAATTTGTGCAGTGCTTTTAAAGGTTATCTGGTAAGTCCCAGCAGGAGCGCATCTTTGTAGTGGCTCTGATCCTTTGCTAAGGTATTCTGGAGTGTAGTGCCCAGGGGCAGCGATAGGCCCTCGGCTCCTGTAAAGGTTTTCTTGCTTGCTCTGTTTTGAAGTTAAGGTCACTAGCCATGGCCACATTGCCTGACTTGATGTGTGTGCTTGAGATACAAATGATGAGGGGATGTCATGGGGTGAATATGTAAATCAAGGCTGATAACTGAATTAACTTGTCCAACAATATAAAAAGAACCTTAGAGGTTACAATGCTTTTCATGGGTACTTTACACCTCAAAATACTGCCAAGGCTCAAAAATGGGGCTGAAGCGTTTAAACTCAAAGTCTGAAAAATGCCCTTTGAGGAAAGGAGGGAAAGCCATTAAAATAAATCCTCTAGTCCAAATGACAGACAAAACAGTCATATACATCTGAATTTTTAAAAAAAAATTCAAATAGGACAATAATAATCAAAACTTGGGACAGCATGGTGGCGCAGTGGTAGCGCTGCTGCCTCGCAGTTAGGAGACCCGGGTTCGCTTCCCGAGTCCTCTCTGCGTGGAGTTTGCATGTTCTCCCCATGTCTGCATGGGCTTCCTCCGGGCACTCTGGTTTCTTCCCACAGTCCAAAGACATGCAGGTTAGGTGGATTGACGATTCTAAATTGTCCCTAGTGTGTGCTTGGTGTGTTTGTGTGTGTCCTGCGGTGGGTTGGCACCCTGCCCAGGATTGGTTCCTGCCTTGTGCCCTGTGTTGGCTGGGATTGGCTCCAGCAGACCACCGTGACCCAGTGTTCGGATTCAGCGGATGGATAATCAAAACTTGCCTTAAAAAGAACAAAAATAAGTGTTGCCATTGAAATAATCAAACCTGCTAAATTGCAAGATAGAGAACAGAACCTTAAGACAAGAACCAGGTATTAAAGCCAGAAATTCAAAAAAGTGCAAAATCACAAAACAGGAATCTAAAGCAGTGAATATAATACAAATGCTGCCGATTCATCCGCTGTGTTGGATTTATATATAATGCTGGGTTAGTGCATAATTAGGTGGCCCCATCTCCTTTCTTGTTGTGGCTACCAGAGGGAGTAACCACACCTCACACCCTAAGACACAACTAGATTGCACAGTCCTAGGTATAAATACAAGATGTTTTATTGTACACAATACCTTTACAGACTTCTGAATCCTCTTCCCAGGTAACACAATACAATAGCAGGCTTTCTGTTACCTCATTCCACATCTTCTAAACAGTCTCATGAAAATCATTCCAACTGTAACTACTCTAAAGGAGGATATTCCCATCTTTTATGTTGGACCTGGGAGTACATCTTCTGCCACACTATTGGAGGTCATGTTGAAGTCCCTCAAAGTATGAGCAAGGCTCCCCAGTACCTCATTCTGGTGGCCCCCAGAAACCCGGGCACAGATGTCCCATGGCACTACGATTCCCAACCTGCCATGTGGGTATTTATGTAGTAGTTCCTTTAATGGGATGCTGCCACCAAGTATCCTGGGGGAACACCTAATCCTGTGCCACAGACACCTTCTGTTCTTCCAAGCACACATCCATTCCTGGTAAGGAACCAGTACCTTTCCTGGCTGGTATGCTGTTTCATCCTCAACCTTCCATTCCATAAGGAAGCAACACTCATCCCTGTCAGGATATCAGTCCATCTCTGATCTTCTGTTATGGCATCTCTCCCTGACAAGGAACCGTCATCTATCCCTCTTTCTCTCTTTCAGGCCACAAATCTTCGGAGTAGCAATGAGCGGAAGCACAGAGCAAAACCAGACCCTCCACCATGGGCATCTGTAATAGAAATTTACTTCAAATTAAAACAAAAAATATATCACCAGTTCAGAAAGAAGCATGCAGTTTTAAATGCTACTTATTGAACATTCGCTCCCTTGGCAGTAAAGCTGTTTTGGTAAATGATATTATATTAAGTACAAAATCTGATCTGTGTCTTCTCAGTGAAACCTGGCTTAGTAAATGTGACACTGTTCCCCCAGCTGAGGTGTCACCAGATGGATACTCGTTCCTTCATAAGTCTAAAGATTCTGGTTGAAGGAGAGGCCTTGGAATAATTCATTTTAACAAAATGCAAATCACGTCTAAAAATCTAGGCAACTTTACATCCTTTGAGGCATTCATTTTAAATTTGAATTGAAGTGTGAATTTCCCCTTGGGATTAATAAAGTATCTATCTATCTATCTATCTATCTATCTATCTATTATATAGTGCCTTTCACTATCTATCTATCTATTATATAGTGCCTTTCACTATCTATCTATCTATCTATCTATCTATCTATCTATCTATCAAAACAGATTCCAACAGAATTATAGTGCTAATTCCCAGACCACCAGGGCCATATTCTTTGTTCATGACTGAATTTAGCAACCTTTTATCTGATTTGGCTATAAATTATGATCACATAGTACTGATGGGGATTTTAATGTACACATTGATGTGGAAACTGACACTTTTAGCAAATGTTTTACTTATTTGTTAAATTCAGTAGGATTTTGTCAGATTGTCAAAGGTCCAACTCATAATCATAACCACACATTAGATTTAATTATAACTTACAAAGTTGAAATTCAAAATTTAAATATTACTCCATTAAATGATCATTTCCGATCACTACTTAATTACATTTGATTTAGTCCAGCCCTTGCCAATGCATTCACAGATTAAAACAAAGACAGTGCGACATCTAGATTGTAATTCTGTTCCAAAATGTATAGATACTTTGAGTAAATACAATTTAGATCAGTTAACATCAAATGTAAACGTGGAAAACAATTTAGATCAGCTAACATCACATTATAATGTGACCTTGAGAGATGCTCTGGACACAGTGGCTCCCCTTAAAACAAAAGTGATCAAAGCACATAGAAACTCTCCCTGGTTTAATGAAAACACTCGAGCTCTTAAATTAGAGTGTCGAAAACTGGAGCGCAGATGGAGAACAACAAAGCTACATGTCTTTCAAATTGCATGGACAGAGAGTGTTAAAAATATAAAAAGCCCTCTTTAAAGCTCGCTCAGAATACTATTCTACAGTAATAGATAGCAATAATAAAAATCCTCGGTACTGTTTAGAACAGTGGCTAAATTAACAAATGGGAATTCAGATCAACAGTGCAAAATACCAACAGATATTAGCAGTACAGACTTTATGAACTTCTTCAATGAGAAAATTAAAAATATAAGATCCCAGATCTCAGCATCACAGTACAAACCAAATACTAGCTTAGCAGACCCTGCCTCACATTGCATTCAGCACTTTAGTAATTTTAATCCTGTAACTGAGCAGGAAGTCTTAACTTTAATTTCGAAAATGAAGCCCACTACTTGTTCCCTAGATCCAGTGCCAACAAAACTAGTAAAAGTGCAATGGATGTTCTTGCAGCCTATTCTAAACATTATCAATAGTTCATTATTGCATGGCACAGTACCTGATGCACTAAAAGTGTCAGTCATTAAACCATTACTTAAAAAGTCAGACCTAGACCCACACATACTAAATAACTATAGGCCTATTTCAAATTTACCATTTCTCTCTAAAATACTAGAAAAAGTAGTCGCCAGTCAGCTTCAGTCACACCTTATGCATTACAATTTATTTGAGAAATTCCAGTCTGGCTTTCGACTGGTCATAGTACAGAAAGGCACTAACACGGGTTGTAAATGACATTCTGATATCCTCTGATGAAGGAAACTCCACTGTAATTATGTTGTTGGACTTAAGTGCAGCATTTGACACCATTGACCATTCTATTTTACTGCACAGGCTAGAAAATATGTTGGGCTTACAGGCCCGTGCTCGCTTGGTTAGTTCTTATTTATCAAATCGATTCCAATATGTACAGAAATGTGCTGACAGTACTCCATCATTATACACAGAAGTTCAATATGGTGTCCGCAGGGCTCAGTACTGGACCTTTACTGTTTTCACTTTACATGCTTCCACTGGGATCTCTCATTAGGAAACATAATGTTAATTTTCACTGTATGCAGATGACACCCAGTTATACCTTTCATTTAAATCAAATGAAGTTTCTCGATGTTGTCTTTAATTAGTTGTGTTAGTGAATTAAAGGAATGGATGAATGAGAACTACTTGTCTTTAAATACAGATAAAACAGAGATGTTAATTGTTGGAGGGAATGACGCTGATCACAGCAATATTTTGTCATCATTTAACTCAGTTGGAATCCCATTAATTTTACTGAATCAGCCCGCAATCTAGGAGTTATCTTTGACTCTAGCATGTCATTTAAAGCATATTACAAAGTGTCCAAAACATGTTTCTTCCATCTTAAAAATGTTAGGAAATTAAGGCCTTTCTAAATAAACAGGATTCTGAGAAATTAATTCATGCATTTATCTCTAGTAGGATTGACTACTGCAATGCGGTGTTCACTGGCTGTTCAAACTGTTCTCTATACAGCCTCCAGTTAATCCAAAATGCTGCTGCAAGAATTATTACAAGAACAAGAAAATATGAACACATAACTCCAGTTCTTAAATCTTACACTGGCTCCCAGTTAAGTTTAGGGCAGATTTCAAAATCCTCCTTTTAACATATAAAGCATTAAATGGCCAAGGTCCGCTTACTTGTCTGAACTTATCATGACTTACAAACCTGAGCACATTAAGATCTCAAGATGCCGGTCTGCTTATGATTCCAAGGATTAATAAAATAACAGTGGGAGGTCAAGCTTTTAGTTACAGGGCCCATAAACTGCGGAATGGTCTTCCTGCTACTATAAGAATGTCTTAGCTTTCAAATCCCGGCTGAAGACTCACTACTTCAGTTTAGCATATCCTGACTAGAGCTGCTGATTAACTGTACAGACTGCATCTCAGTTGTTAATCATTAGAACTAAAACATAAGTAACATGATAATTATAATTTGAATACTAACCCTCACCTATTCTGTTTCTCTTCTCGGTACTCAAATGTGGCACTCAGTGCCACACCACACCTGCCAAGTTCTTTTGCCTGCCTATGGTAAAGTCATCCCTGATGGAGGATCACAGGAATCATGGGAAAGAGGGTCCTTTCATCAGATTGGCTGGCCCAGCACTATTTCAGCTGTGGAATGACCAAATGGGGGTTCAGCTTGATGGCTGAGGTCTCCAGGACTCTAAACAAATCCAAATCATATTATGTGATATCATCTACTGTTAAATTCTGGTCCCTACTTGTAAAATTTTTATTGTTATACTGTATTGAGGATTTGTTCAGTGTATTGTATTGTATTGGCCCCCTTCTTTTTGACACCCGCTGCACACCCAGCCTACCTGGAAAGGGGTCTCTTTTTGAACTGCCTTTCCCAAGGTTTCTTCCATTTTTTTCCCTACTGGGTTTTTTTCGGGAGTTTTTCCTTGTCTTCTTAGAGAGTCAAGGCTGGGGGACTGTCAAGAGGCAGCCCATTGTGACATTTCTTGTATGCTTTTGGGCTATACAAAAATAAATTGTATTGTATTGTATTGTATCCAGGATGGGTTGCCAATCCATCCCATATGATACTCAAACTGTATGCAAAATAATCTGGCGCCTTATCCAGGGATTGTTCCTGCTTTGACCCCAATGACTGCTGAGATGGCTTCCAGCTGCCTCACAACCCTGCCCTGGATAAGTGAGTTAGCAAAACAGATAGATGGATATACAAATAATATTTGATAAACAGCAAGTTAAATAAACAGAAACATGAGTTAAGGAAAGAACCGAGTCTGAATCATAACAGCTAACTAAAACACACACAGAATTTTTTGTGCAATCTTGGATGAGCAGGAAGTGTATCATCCTTACCTTTCCACCGTTGCATTAATGAGTCACACACCACACATTTCCTGCTATTCAAACACAGCAACACTGTGTATTTTGAGACAAAATGGTGGCTCACATAGGAAAACAACACAGTGTCACAAAAAGACACAAAAATATTTTACTCCATTAAAAAAATATTTTATATAAAAATGTAATATTTTAATTTTACATATTTCAAAATCTCACACAGTAAAGGAAACATTCAGATAAACATTAGAAAAAGATTAGAAAAAAATCAAAAACAAAACAAAATCATAACAACAGCCTCAAACCTCTAAGCGGGCTCCACCTCACTGGCTCCTCTTGTAGTTTCAGGCTCAGATTGTTGAACATACAGATCTTATTGTTTTGCTGCTATAGTCCTAAATAGACAGTTAGTTTCACCTGATGAACCAAAGTCTTCTTCACAGTTATGTCTCTTTGTTACCTGTCCACTTGAGGTCAGGCCCTCCTTGAAGTTCTGAAGTGAAACTGGTATGTGCTATGGAACAGAAGGACATTTTCGCATTTTTTTGAGATTTATCAAATTGATTTTAATTTTCATAGTGCTGACACAATCACAGAGCCCTGTATTCCTGGGTTCAAAATCCAGGTCAAACATATTTGATGTGGAATTTTCACATTGTCTTTGCAAGATTATTTTCCTACTCTGTTTATTCTCCCATACCATGCTGTGGATCAACAGGCAAACTTAAAGAAACCACCCAGTATGTAACAGGAACTGGTGCTTTTTCCAGAGCTCATTCTTGCCTTATTCCTGATGCTCCCAAGAAAGGCTCTGCCTCTTCAAGATCCTTAATTTTATTAAGTTTGTTTGATAAATGGGACATCTTGACTAAATACCTGCAGGATGACACTGTATGAAGACACTCGCTTCTTTCCTTTATCTTTGTTTTTTCTGTCTTCAAAGGTGGCTTTAGTAGCTACCAGGGTGGGTTTATATGAACAACCAAGATACAATGATGGTTTCTTAAATATAAGGGCAGTTGAAAGGAGAAAATGTATGAATAAGAGAGAAAAGGTGGCCATTATAGAAGATGAAGATAGAAACTAAAAAGTTAGTTGGTCATTAAGACCTAGCAAACTATGTGATGCCAAGCTGAGAATCAGCTTAGCTAGTTTTGTGTTTCTTTACAAACTGTCTTTGAAGCCCTGTGAAAGAACACGGAGAGCTCAGTGTGGCTATGATCAAGGGATGTGAAGAATTCTACAATAGGCTTTGTAAAGTCTTTGGTCTTATTTGCTCAAATGTGCTCCCTGAAATGATCTGCTAGCTGTCTTCCTGTTTCACCAAGGTTCAGTCATATGAAAACGTTTGGGAACTCCTCTCAGCCTGCCTGCATAATAATTGACTCTACTTTCAACAAAAAAGATAGCAGTGTTATGTCTTTCATTTCCTAGGAACATCTGAGTACTGGGGTGTTTTCTGGACAAAGATTTTTAGTGACGCAGTATTTAGTTGTATGAAATTAAATCAAATGTGAAAAACTGGCTATGCAAAATTTTGGGTACCCTTGTAATTTTGCTGATTTGAATGCATGTAACTGCTCAATACTGATTACTTGAAACACCAAATTAGTTGGATTAGCTTCTTAAGCCTTGAACTTCATAGACAGGTTTGTCAAATCATGAGAAAAGGTATTTAAATTGTGCTTCCCTTTGACTCTCCTCTAAAGAGTGACAGCATGAGATCCTCAAAGCAACTCTCAAAAGATTTGAAAACAAAGACTGTTCAGTATCATGGTTTAGGTTAAGGCTACAAAAAGCTATCTCAGAGGTCTAAACTGTCAGTTTCAACTGTAAGGAATGTAATCAGGAAATGGAAGGCCACAGGCACAGTTGCTATTAAACCCAGCAGGTCTGGCGGGCCAAAAAGAATACAGGAGTGGCATATGCGCAGGATTGTGAGAATGGTTACAGACAACCCACAGATCACCTCCAAAGACCTGCAAGAACATCTTGCTGCAGATGGTATATCTGTACATCGTTCTACAATTCAGCGCAATTTGCACAAAGAACATCTGTAAGGCAGGGTGATGAGAAAGAAGCCCTTTCTGCACTCACACCACAAACAAGAGTCGCTTGTTGTATGCAAATACTCATTTAGACAAGCCAGATTCATTTTGGAACAAAGTGCTTTGGACTGATGAGACAAAAATTTTGGTCATAACAAAAAGCACTTTGCATGGCGGAAGAAGAACACCGCATTCTAAGAAAAACACCTGCGACCTACTGTCAAATTTGGTGGAGGTTCCATCACGCTGTGGGGCTGTGTGGCTAGTTCAGGGACTGGGGCCCTTGTTAAAGTCAAGGGTCGGATGAATTCAACCCAATATCAACAAATTCTTCAGGATAATGTTCTAGCATCAGTCACAAAGTTGAAGTTACGCAGGGGTTTGATATTCTAACAAAACAATGAACCAAAACACAGTTCGAAATCTACAAAGGCATTCATGAAGAGGACGAAGTACAATGTTCTGGAATGGCCCTCACAGTCCCCTGACTTGAATATCATCGAAAATCTATGGGATGATTTGAAGCAGGCTGTCCATGCTCGGCAGCCATCAAATGTAACTGAACTGGAGAGATTTTGTATGGAAGAATGGTCAAAAATACCTCCATCCAGAATCCAGACACTCATCAAAGACTATAGGAGGCGTCTAGAGGCTGTTAGATTTGAAGAAGGAGGATCAAATAAGTATTAATGTAATATCTCTGTTGGGATGCCCAGATTTATGAACCTGTCTAATTTTGTTATGATGCATATTCCATATTTTCTGTTAATCCAATAAACTTAATGTCACTGCTGAAACACTACTGTTTCCATAAGACATGTCATATATTAAAAGGAAGTTGCTACTTTGAAAGCTCAGTCAATGATAAACAAAAATCCAAAGAATTAAGAGGGGTTCCAAAACTTTTTCATATGACTGTAGATGGCTGGACACGTCCTACAAGAAATCCAGTAAACATGATTCTTAGACTGGCAACGGCCCTTGTTTAATAGTGAAAGTACCAGAGTGATCAAATACAAAGGTCCATAAGACTTGGAGAAATATGTGATTCCAAGCCAAAAATGAGCTGACATTGGTGACATATTTGCAAGTGACACAGTGGCTTTTCTTACAGCTCAAAGTGCCTGGTGAGGAATGCGGTTGTCCTCTGTAAAGTGAGCTGTGGGTGAGAATTGTGTGTAGGTTAAGTTGTTAATGGAGGCAGAGTTAGAGTCCTGTGGAAAGACCAGTCTGCAAAATGGGGAAAGTGTGTTTGGCGTCCTGGGAGAGGGAGTGAGTGTTAGGATGGAATGGAAGGACCAGTGGAATGTTGGTTTCATTACTGTACTTCCTCTAAAAGTGGATGTCATGAGGTCTATCCCTGGCTTCATTGAGTGCTGTGTCCACAATATGAGAAGAGTGTCCTCTTTCCAATGAAGAAACTCACTTCACTACCGAAGTCAACCTTATCACTGCAGAGGTGATGAAGTCTAAGGAAATGTGAAAAGGGTGGAGAGATTATAGTGTGCCAGGGATGGAAGGAGCTGAAGAGAAGATACACACACACAAAACACACATATATAATAAGCCACTTAGCTTGTTCATAGCTACTATATTATATACCCTAACGTTTATAAACAAAGCCAACAAACAGTATAATGCTCATCATTTAAATGCATTTGCAGTATTTGTCCTTTACAATAGAAAATTAACAAAAACAGTAAAGACAAGAAAAAAAGCCATCAATTTCACACACAAATTGAGAACAAACAGAAGAGGTGCAGTAGGTGCTGGCCTCATTGCTGTGTTCTGGTTGATGACTGTGGAGTTGAGCGAGAAGATGATGGACAACAAAAATGGTGAGGAGTGTGGATGTTATGGGTCGCTGTTGCCCCTTTAACCCCAACAAACAGACGTACTGGACACAGGGTAAAAGCACCAAGAAAATATTTAATTTTTTCTTCTTGGAATAGTGCCCTAAGCACCACAGCCACCACTATTGCAGGCAAAGAAATACAATAATAATCACAATACAGCACAATTCTCTCCTCTACACCTCCCAGCAAGCGTTGTCTACTACCTCCTGACTCTGGCTCACTTGCACCTCAGCAGTTCTTCAAATAGTCCTTAACCCGGAAGTGCTTCTGTCCTTCCGCCCACATGACTTGCTAGCACTTACGGTTCATATGGAGATTTTTTTTTTCTTTAGCCCAGAAGTACTTTGGAGCGTCCGTGCTTATGACTTGTGAGTACGTCCAGGCTATGTATGAGGTGTGGCTCCTTCTGTCCTCTTACACCTCCTCCTGGTGGCATCCAAGGTAACCAACAAGGCTGAGAAACCGAATTCCAAGTCCCAGGATGCCCCGCGGGAATCTGGGGCACTGCTACACTCCAGGGGAGCTGCCGTCTAGTGTTTTGGGGGAGGCAGTATCCAAAAATATCTGCCTTCCCCCATCCTTGCAGCCTTTGGGCGTCCTGGCCATCCCTCACAAAAGGAAGAGAAGGTCTTTACATGCCATTGATGGAGCGTCTGTCTTCTGAAGGTGGATTAGCTGCTTGTGGGAACGATAAGATGCTGGTCTGCTTGGCTTCCTGTGCCATATTTCATATTTCTTTTGTAGCACTCAATAGAAAATGCAACAATCCTGGAAGGTGAAGTATTATAACTAGAACTTGAGACCCCTGCAGTCAGACCATCAGCTACTGAATGTCAATGGGATTAGTACTGCCTATATCAACTTTTTAAAATTCCTATCATTTTTTGCTATTTAAAATGTACTTAATTACGTTCAGGGCAGGATTAAGACTTGACAGTGCCTTGGGCTCGAGCACCTTTGGTGCCCTATATGCACACATGCAGATAAATTAAATCAAATTCAATTTACTACATTATACTTAATCCTTCCTTAGAAAAATCTAGCAGTTCCAGACACATTTTGTAATTTGGTTGCATTTGTTTGTTCTAATTGTAGTGCCCCCACTAAGGCCAAATATTCACTATGTGATTTTTAGCCTGGTTTGAGACCTGCTAAAGAAGTGACTCCATGTTTATGTTTTTAAGAGCAGGACTGTGAATCATTTGTGTGTGAAGGAGAACAGACTGGTAAAGCTGGGACAAGCATACCATCCAGTATATGATATTTCTTCTGAGAAATATCATGTTTGGGTCTTCAAAGGAGAACTACTGAGGAATATTTGGCCAGAAGCTTGAAGTTCCTAATAGCATCCTGGTGTGTGCTTTTAATAGATGAGCATAAGTAGTGTGTCCGCTAGCCGTCAGATGCAGGCTAATCCAATGGATCCTGACAGCAACCTTAGCTACATGTAGCTTACTTTAAAAGTTGAGACACGGTGTCATTCTGCACAAACTGACAGTGAGCCTCACCACACAAGATTGTTCAAAAGTAATTTTTCATAGCGTATGCCAGCTTCCAATCAGATGCCAATACAAGTGGGGTGTTAAGTGTGTGGTGTATGGCCAGCCGTTTATCCCAGCCAATACTCCCAAGCCACCAGGTGGAGCCTTCCCTGCAGTATGGAGGTTCCCCAAAGACCAGCAGGGCATCATGGACATTGCAGTTTTTATACACAGCCCTGCTGGATGCCATGGGGACCACTAGGAGACGCTGCAGGGAGGAACAATGGTTATTTGCCTTACGCCCAGGAAGTATGTCAGAGTCACGTGGACAAAGGGAACAACGTGCTTCCTGGGTGAAGAAAAGAAGGATTTTTATCTGACCTGGAAGTGTTCCAGGTCACATGGACAGAGAGGGTTAAACACTTCCGGGTCAAGGACTATAAAAAGGACTACAAACCACCAGAGCGTTGAGCTGAGCTGGGTGGAAGGGTGGCAACGCGTCTGGGAGTTGGAGGATTTGTTTAATGTTATTGGTTGTTTATTTATATGAGTATAGTGGAGGAGAGGGTGCTTTGTGCACTGTGGTATAAAAATAAAGTCAATATTTGGACTTTTTCCTGGAGTCGTGGACAGGGGTTCAAGGGAGCGATACTGCCCCCTATCTGTCACAGTGGCATAGTCGGCAGGATACTCTAGCATCTATTGCAGAGGACCTGTTTACAAAATGTCTGTAGGCAGAGAACCCCCAGAAGACAACGGTGTCAGGAATTACCACAACATCGCCAGAACCCGAAGTTTCCAAGTCCAGAATGGGGAAGAAGAAGGGCAAGCAGAGCGACAACACCGGCGGGAGAGCCATGTTCGCAATGGCCGACGATCAGGAGGAGTCACAGAGCGGCCCTACAAGTCCGGAGAAACCTCCAGGGACCAACGAACGCTCTGAGGTACGTGCCAGGAATATCGCGAATAATCCATTTAAAATAACACACTTTGTCCCGTGCATGTACCTCGGAGATGTTCACCTGGAGCCTCCGTGGGAGAAAGGAGACTGTCACGAAGACGGTGGCACGCTCCTGTCTGAGCCAGAGCACATGGAAAAAGACTTCCGCATGTCGGCGGCCGACAAGGGACACGGCTTCAACCCCGGTGCTTGCTTGGAAGGAGGAGGTCCGCGTCCCGCTGTTTGTGCCTTCGATTCCGAAGAAACGGACTTGGACTTTTCGAAGGGGAAGGGGGAGGCGAGCAAAGCACCGCTCACCCTGCTAGAAGGTAAAGATGGTCGGGAAATGGCCGATCGGGATGTTAGAAAATTAATAAAGACAGACCGCAGTCCGCCGAAGGAGGCGACCCGGCCCTCAGACAAAAAGAACTACATTTCCCAGAAGCCTCCGCGAGACCCGTCAGAGCACGTGCCATCAGCGGACGGGCTCATTAGCTCCCGGCGGTAAGGTATGACGAACGAGAAAGTGAGTATACCTCCAGCCGAATTAATTAACTCTGTTGACGTGCGGGAACTCAAAAAATTAATTGAGCCTGTGCAAGGTATTTTCCAGACGCTGGCGGCCATCGAGGAGATCGTCCGGGATCTGGGAGAAACGGCTGAGGCGCCCATCCGAAAGGTAACAACGTACTTACAGAGAATCGGACAGGAGCCTCCCGTAATACATGATGTGGCGGTACAAGTGAGTCAAGCCGGTACCGTAAATAATGAAATAGGGACGCAGTGTGATCCCGGCCCGTTTTTAATGAATAGCGGGTGCCAATACACAGTGTTCCCTACAAGAGAGGCCAAAATGGTAACCGAGTGGTCAGGGGAGGGGCCGATTAATCCGAAGCAGATGAATAGTGCTGGCTTTCAGTGTGAGTCGGTCCTAAAGACCCCGAGCCAGTTAAAAACTAAGTCTGGAAGGGTGCAGACAGGAAAGGGCCTCTTTTTATAAACTAAAGAGGCTCAGGCTGTGGAAAACCCGCAAAGCAAACGGGAGATCCCAAAAATAAAAAGGGGGTCTCCTGACAAGAAAGAAAAAGGCGAGAGAGAACCGTTAGAGGTGGCGGGGGTTTCTTTCCCATCAAGCTTCCTGGGTGAAGAAAAGAAGGATTTTTTATCTGACCCGGAAGTGTTCTAGGTCACATGGACAGAATTTGTCATCATTCCCAAGAAACCAAGCTCAGAAAATGTGATCAGTATGTGACTGTAAGTTTAATGACTCATGTCCTGAAAACGCTTTTAAAAATTCTATACGAAGGAATAAAGCAGAAATGTGAAGCACTCACAGGTGACTCATAGTTTGGATTTAGCCCAGGTTTGGGAACTTAAGAAGCCCTTGTGAGCCTTATAGTTTTGTCACAAAAATGTCTTGATATGTGTCATTATCAATAGATTTCAAAAGGGCATCCTCAAGATTTTTAATTTGATTAAGTGGGTTTGATAATGGATATATGGGACATCTTGACTAAATACTTGATATGACGTCACTTACTGTGCTAAGTAACTGGCATTGAGTGGCTACCAGGGTGGGCTGCTTATCTGAACAACCAAGACACAATGAAAGTTTTTTTTTTAATTTAAGGGTGGAGAAAAGGATAATAAATGAGAAAACGAGACTAGAAAGTCAGTCTGTCATTAAGACCTGGAGAACAATGTTAACTCAGACGGACAATGAGCTTAACTACTTCTGTTTTTCTTTGAAAAGTGTCTTTAAAGCCCTATGAAAAACACAAATAGGGAGATCAGTGTGGCTGTGATCAGGGGATGTCAAGTGTTCTACAATGGGCTTTGTAAAGTCTTTCATCTTAAGAGCTCTGATGTGCTCCTTGTCATGGCCTGCTAGCCATCATCCTGTTTCATTTGCATTAATGGCCGGACACCTCCTGCTAGAAACGCAGTAAATAAAATTTTTAGACTAGCAAGTGGCCCATTGTTTAATAGTGTATTTATCAGAGGCATCAGATACAACAGTCATTAAAACTTAAAAAATATGCAATCCTAAGCTGAGAATGAGCTTAGTTTCTTCTGTTTTTCTTTGAAAAGTGTCTTTGAAGCCCTGTGAAAGAACACAAGCAGAGAGATCAGTATGGCGATGATCAAGGGATGTGAAGCACTCTACAGTAGGCTTTGTGTGGCCTTTAGTTTTTTAGTCCTCCCTGAAATATGTCTGCTAGCTGTCTCCTATCTGACAGGGAAGAGCATGATCATCTTTTGAATATCTTACTGTACATTAAATACGTTTGAATGACAAAGATATTTAAATTATTAGATTAGATAAAACTTTATTTGCCTCCAGGGGTGAAATTTGGCTTTTCACAGAAGCTCTTTCAATAAATATATATATAAACAGATAAATAAATATATATATATATCTATACTGTATATACTGTACACATTATAGTCTGAATACACTAGAATGACTGAAAAGGAAGAAAAGTTTAAAGGCAAAGTAAACATCTGACTTGCGCTCTCAGTCCCAGTGAGGCGTTATGCAGGTGTAAAAGAGCCTCAGTCGCTTTTCTTGACATAACTTGTTATTTCTTGAATAACTCGTTGTCTGAAAGTCCTTAGTGTTAGTGTGTCTTCATTCTCTCCTTTGCTACAACCTCCAGGGCGTCCAGAGTGTGCCCCATAACTGAGGCTGCCCTTTTAATTTGGTGGGCTTCCCTTAAAGTGATGTTACCAGCTCAGCACACCACAGTGTAGAAAATTGCACTGGTCATCCCAGAGTTGTAGAAGATGTGAAGGATGTCGCTTTCCACATTAAAGTATGCCTACCGGCCCAACAGGTCTACCTCAGATGCCATCACGGCCGCACTACATTATTCCCTTTCCCATCTGGAGAAAAAAGACTTCTACATCAGGATTCTTTTTGTTGACTACAGCTCCGCCTTTAACGCGGTTATCCCCCATAAACTCACTCATAAACTGTCTGCACGTGGCCTGCAACCCACCTTCTGTGACTGTCTCCTAAACTTTCTGACTGGCAGGTCCTAGTCTGTCAGGATTGGTAATAAGATTTCAGCCACCATTATCACAAACACAGGCACCCCACAGGGATGCGTTCTCAGCCCCATCCTCTACACCCTGTTCACCCACGACTGTGTCGCCTCTCACAAAGATAACATCATCCTAAACTTTGTAGACGACGCCACAGTAATTGGACGCATCACTAGTGGGGATGAGGTCGCCTACAGGAGGGAGGTGGACAGTCTGGCATTATGGTGTGAGGACAACAACCACACCCTCAACACAGACAAGAAGAAGGAGGTGATAGTGGACTGAGGAAGGAGAGGAGACCTCACTGGCCACTGCTCATCCGAGGGCTTGAAGTGGAGAGGGTGAGCAGCATTAAATACCTGAGGACCTCACTTGGACACTCAACACCAGACAGTTGGTCAAGACAGCTCAACAGCGGCTGTACTTTCTGGGAGGCTGAGGAAGTTTGATATGTCGACTAAGGTCCTCGGCAACTTTTATAGCTGCATTGTTGAGAGCATCATGACCAGCTGCATCACCGTGTGGTATGGCAAAACTACTGCTACAGTATGGACCCTCAGGCAGGAGGTATAAAAGTATGAAATGCAGAACTTCCAGGCTAAAGAACTCTTTCTTTCCCAAGGCCATTAGACTCCTAAATAACTGACTGGAGTTTATAACCGTGGTTCACCTCATTCTATCTACCTCACACAACTGTAACTGTATTTGACTTGTCCATCACACACCTACCTGCACATTACACTTGATACTTCTGTTTTTTTTTACTTTATGCTGCTTCTGTTACTTATTATCTATCTGCTACTTATTATTTATGTTTATCTTTATACGTTGTCATTTGGCGTGGACAGCAAAGAAAGAATTTCATTTTAAAAGGAAACATGTTTCCTTATTATGCACATGACAATAACCTTTGAACTTGATAAAAGAATGCAGTCTCCCAAGGAAGAAGCCCATTCTCTGCCCATACTTATATATCTCAACTGTGTTCTGAGACCAGTCCGGCTTGTCATTGAAGTGGACCCCCAAGTACTTGTAGGAGTGGACCACCTCAACATCCACTTCCTTAATAGTGATCAGACATAAAGGCTCTTTGGTGCAGCAAACACTTGAAGAAAAAATACAAAGAGGATTACGTCAGGGATGCATATTGTCATCACTTCTGTTTAACATTTATTCAGTGTAAGGTTTGCAGGAATCAATACAGTATAGAACAGAAGGAATAAAAATAAAAACAAAAGATATGCAGATGATACTGTGCTGCTATCCAGGACTGAAGAAAAGCTGCAAGATCTGTTGGACGCAGTGCCAGATACACGTACTCGAATGAGGTCATGGGTGTAAGTCAAAACAGGATTAACATCAGAATTAGAAGGGACAACACTCGAATCAAACAAGTACACAAACACGGAAATCAGGTAAGGATGTTTGATGACCACTTTGACATCCTTTGCAAAAGGCCATTAAATCTAAAATTGAAGCTTCGGATACTAAAATGTTACATTTGGTCAACACTTCTTTATGGTTGGGATTCGTGGACGCTCATATCAGACACCCTGTGCATTCAGGCTGTGGATTTCCAGGGCTAGGGGTAGGTTTAGGGTTAGGGTTATTCTACGTGTCATGGACAGAGAGAATCACTAATGAAGAGGTTCTACATACATTGATTAAGACCCTGGAAGTGGAAAATATAATAAAAAGAAAAAACTGACATACTTTTGAAAAAAGAGAGACACAAAAGGTACAAGACATTACAATACATTATAGAAGGAAAATGTGAAGAGGAAAGATGAGTATATTATAAAAGACTGGACAGGACTTATCAGAGGACAACTGATGCACCCAGGAAGAGATAGACAAAGATACGCCATGCTATTAGCCAGCCTCTGTGATGGCACCAACAGAGAGAGAAGCATATGGCACAGTGTCTTATTCAGAAGTAAGAAAGTCATATAATAAAACAGAGGTGAACAAGGTAGAAAGCACACATAAAAACATGGAGAAAATACCAAGAACTGCAAGAGCAAGCAGTGAAGGCCGGTTTTGCCTTTCTTAAGAAAATTCAGCTGGGCATCCCAAAGGTAAATGGGCACCACAGTGGTATAAAGCCCACCTTCTGCTTGTTGAAGATGTCCATTGCGTGGGTCACTCACTCTTTCTCTGCCTGATCTGAGGCTCTTCAAGCTGTCACTGGATGGAGGCACCCCAGTTTTTAAATATACCAGCCAGTAGGGGGCGTTCTACACTGCTGTTTCCCTGAATGCCAAAAGATTTTGATTTAGTGTGCCTAGACCTTTCTCCAGGCGGAGAAGGCCAAGCAGAGCCAGTGTGCCTTTAGGGTTCGCAGCCTCCCTCTTTCATACAGCACCTTTCAAGTGGCGAGATGATAGGCCAAACACCATTTTTTCAAAGTCCCACCCAGGGTGTCTAGAATAATCGATGGGCAAGTTGTTTCTCTGCTGACAGCATTGTAGCACTTTGTGCTCCATCTACTGCATTAACGGCTACGGGGACACACGCACACATACACGCACACACACACACACACACACACACACACACTGTCTGGCTTCTGTGAGGACGTCCGGGCTGAGCCGTCACTGGAAACATCAATTCTAGTTCAGTGCCCCAGGAAACATGGTGCAATTAGGGTAATAAATAATAATAGGATTGAGAACATGACATAGTGAGTGATGGAGTCTCTCAGAACTCATTTACATTGCTTTGTGTGGTAATCATCCGGCCTCTAATGTAACGCTAAGCAAATGAGCCTTTTTGAATATTGTGCAATTTATTGCAAGTCAACTGGCACCGAACGCGCTCAATAAATCATGTTAAAACACATGGCCCAGATGACAGCTAAATCAACATGAAGTAATTGCTCTGAAAAGCGCACTGGCAAAGTCGCCACGGACATGACAGAAAGAAAGAAAGAAAGAAAGAAAGAAAGAAAGAAAGAAAGAAAGAAAGAAACTTGAAGATACCCACTTACTGCATCAAAAAGAACAGAAAATAAGGAAACAATAAATGCCAGAAGGAAGCAAAGAGAGCAATCTGAAGCCATGTCACCAATGTCACATCGTGTCACTAACATTATATTGATTTATTCAGATGATAACATCGTACTTACGACTCTGCATTTCAACACCTGGAATATGAAGGTGATACCCACAGGGTCATGAGTCAGTGGAGGGGCTTAAAACATGAACCATGTGCTTTCTAGTCCTACATGTTATCCACTAGAAGTCAGTCACCTTTATTGTATATAGTGCCTTCCACAGAGCATGCCATTCTAAGTCACAGTGCAGAAGCAGTAAAGCAAAGCAATTTTCAGATTTTCACAACTAGAGTCCCAGAAGAATGAGTGACCCGCTCAGTGGCTCCGTGTTGCTCAGGACTAACCTGGGAACAAACACTTTACAGTCCTGTGCCTTGGCCACTAGAGGGCCCCCTCTTTCAAGTGACTGCTTTCACAGAGCAGGCCGGCCCAACATGCTGACTTCCAAGACTCGCCCAGGGTCACATTGTGAGGCTGGAGTTAAACTGGCAACCACCTTGGCTATTGGACAGCCAGTGTCCCCTCCGTTCACATAGTGCCTTTCACATATAGTGCCACCCCACATTGTATTATAAGCACATTACACCACAATTGTTTCCACGACTACATCTCTGGTTGGGAAAGTGACTTGCAGAAAGTCACACCATTAATTCAGTGGCTGGAACTGAATGAGCAATGACATGTTTTACTGTCCAACAGCATAGACACTAGGGGACCACACTGCCTTTATTTTATATAGCACCTTTCCCAGGTAGTGCCATCCCATATTGTGTCAGAGGCACTGATCACCACAATTGTGGTTAAGATGACATGCTCAGGGACGCACTGTTACGTCAGTGACAAAGACTGAACTGACAAACATGTAAGTTACAGTTCAACACCTTGGCCACAAGTGGGCCACACAAAATTCATTTCATTAACCCGTTTTCATAAATGTCTCATATATCTTCAAATTAATCATACAGCAATATGACTTCCATGTTCCAGGCTGATAAATTGACTCCCATGCCATTGTCACTGGCTGGCTTTTAAAGTAACCAATTTGGAGTGACTTAATTGAATCAGTGGCAGGAACCGAACTGGCGCGTGTGCAGCTTACACCTTAGCCACTAGGGGGCCTTGTTTTCTTCCAGCAGAGTTGACAGGCATTGTAATGCAGCACATTCATTTCTAGGACTCACTTGGGGTCACAGTGTGAGTCAATGGCACAGATTCAACTAGCAGCCATGTGCTCAATCAATGCGCAATCAATGTCTTTCATACAGCGCCTTTCACAGAGACCTAGCTCAAGCTGCATTGCAGGTAGCACCCCAATGTTTCTATAGCACTGCCATTTAATCCATGATTGTTAAAGTGACTCACTCGGGGTCACACCCTTAAATCAGAGGCTGGAAACAAACTGGCAAATACGGTTTACAGTTCAAGATGTTAGCCACTTTATTTCTTCCAGCACATTCCAGAGTTGACAAGCATTATAATGCAGCACATACATTTCTAAGTGTGAATCAATGGTTTGGATTGAACTGGCAGCTTTGCAGTCTGAACGTTTAGTCACTTTTTGACCCCAATCCCTTTCCTGCACTTAGCACCTTTCACAGACCTTCACATATCAAGCATGACACAGGTGTCCGCATATCACTGCCACTTGATCCCTGGTCGCCAAACTGACTTAAGGTGACACCATAAAGTTGGGGGCAAGAGATGAACCGGAAAACATGCGGTTTACAGTTGAAAATGTGAGCCATTGGAGAGCGTCTTGTCATTAGGCTTTGTCTGAAAGGCGCTACATTCAACATCTTCTAACATTCAGTCTCGATGACCAATGTGGAATTTCCATATCACTGCCACTCGATCCCTGGTTGGCACAATGACCCACTCAGCGTGACTCCAAAGAGTTGGTGGCAATGAGATAAACTGGTGAACTAGGAGGCCACACTAACCAAGTTTGCTTATTGCTGCATTCACCAAGAATGAAATGCTTTGCAAACACAATAAAGCAGATTGCTTTTGACATTTTTACAAATGGTATGGGAACCCAAAGGATATGAACGAGTGTAAGCCCATGAGTCCAGCCTAGCTCTTCAACCTCTGGCCACCCAACTGTTTCAAGGAGCCGTCAGACTGACAGGATGAATCCCCTCCCTCGGGTTAACACTGACAGGAACTGAACTGGCAAGCGAGTGATTTACAGTTCAGCACCTTGGCCACTAGGGGGCCACACTGCCTTCATTTGGTGAAGGGAGTCCTGCCATGCCAAGCTCTTTTCATGGCACAGCACAATTGATTCCACGAGTTGCAGAATGAAACTGAAGCACTTGCCTAAATTGTTAGAGGGCCCACTACTTCCTTATTCGTATAGCGCCTTTCGCAGAGTCCCAACTCAAGCTGCATTACAGACAACACACAGATGTTTGACCCATGGTTGCTAAAGTGACTTACTCGGGGTCACACAAATTGTAACTGAATTGGTAGACATGGCTTATAGTTCAAGGTTTTAGCCATTAGGGGCCTTACTGCTTTAATTTTTCCAGCGCTTTTCACACATTTTTGCAGGCATATTTTTTTTTGATTTGATTTGATATATTTTATTAATCCCCAAAGAGAAGTTGTATTTTCACATGACCTTATAATATGCCAGGAGAATCATTTCTAGGGCCTACTCAGGGTTGCAGTGTGAGTCAGGTGGGGGGATTGAACCATCAGCTATGGGTTGTAAACACAAAAACCTTAGTTATTATGGACCACAATCCATTGCTTTCATATAGCACCCTGATATTTCTGTAATGCTGTTACAGTGACTCATTCAGGGTCACTCCATTGAGTCAGTAGCTAGAAATGAACTGGCATATGCAGTTTATAGTTAGCCACTATGGGGGGGTCTTATCGCCTATAAGGCTGGCAGGCATTATAATGCAGCAGGTTCATTTCTAAGGGTTACAGTGTCAATGGCGGAGATTGAACTGGCAGTCATAAGCTTTATAATCCATGACCTTAGCCACAATGGGCCACATTCACATATTTGTTTTTATATAGCACCTTTCAAAGGGGGTCCATCTCAAGCACAATACAGTTGTTTCCATTTAATCCCAGGTTGTCAAACCAACTCCCTTAGGGTGTCACAAGGTGTATAGGGTGACACTAAGGAGTTGGTTGCAAGAAGTGGCTCACAGTTGAGCACCTGAGCCCCTATATTTACATTTGCTTGCGTAGCAGACGTTTATCCAAAGTGAACTACAAAAGTGAGCACCTTGATATTATGAATTCCCTGAAAGACGCTACACACAATACAACTCTGAATATTCCGTCAACTGAACTGATGGGAGTTATTTGAGTGGATTTCACCCCCAACCCCAACATTTGTGCCATTCTACTTAAAGACAAAAGCATACAGGATGGCATCTGAATGGCAAGGGTAGACATAAAGCAGACCCCTCATTCTCATAGGCAGACCTTTGTGGGCAGCAATTCCCGACTGCCCACACAGAAGGGGGCACGGCTCTGAGTTTATATCTTTAGCAAACAGTCTGCACCTTAGTAAAAGGACATTAACCAAAGCAATAAGGCTACATGCTTAAGAGAGAAGCAGAGAATCTCCTTTTCCTGAAAACAAAAAAAAATCCCCCCTTCAGCCCACCCACCTCCCAGAAAGTGAATGTGTGCCGACTGCTGATACGGAACTCTTGGCTCGAGCGTTACGTCATGTGAACTCCCAATGCAACTCCACTTGCCGCCCCCAAGTCCCCACTGTAAGCAAACACAGCGCTGTCCATCACTGGCCATTAGCCCGGACAAGACTGGTGATTAATGACTGAGGTCAGCACGTGTCACTGGCTCCCTGTCACATTTGCAAGCTACACAACACAGCTGGGCCCCTCTCTTCGACGTGCGCACACACACAGGGCTGAGACCACGCCGCATTTCAGCTGTTCTCTAAATCTGCGCTCACATTTTTGCCTGACGCCATTTAGTTGCTTCTCTTTGCTTTCAATGTACTGTTGTGTTCTGAGCTCTGGGGACTCCCAGTGTGGCAGCAATTGAGAGGAGCAAGGATTTAGAAAGAAAGAACGAAAGAAAGAAATCTCAATATTATACAGCACACAGAGTCCTATCTCAAGACACTTCACAAAGCAAACAAATTGCCATTGTGATGGAACTCAAGTGGGTAAGCAAGCTTGTGGTGGGAATGTCAGGGGGCTCTTTTTTCTTGGTTGTCCAAGGCTTTAGCCTTTTGCTCAGCTCACAGATTGCATGCCCCTTGATTCACAGCCCTGTGCAGGAAAGGGGTTGTATTTTTTTTCATACAGAACACCATCATAGATCACAATGAAGTGCAAACAAGAGTGGAATCCAAAAACCAAATGACAGAACCGCATTCACATATTTTTTATAGAGCACCTTTCAAAAGGGGTTCAGTCTCAAGTACAACACAGCTGTTTCCATGTATCACTGCCATTTTGATCCCAGGTTGTCACACCGACTACCCTTAGGGTGACACTAGAGAGCTGATGGCAAGAAGTGGTTCACAGTTGAGCTCCTTGTATGCTTAGCAGATACGTTTATCCAAAGTGACTTCTGTACACGAGCACCTTGGTATTATGAATTCCCTGAAAGGCACAACATACAATCACTTCTAACTTTCAGTCTTCTGGACAGGTCATCATCAAGTTCTTTCATGTGAACCCTGAATACAATGAGGACTGATTGAGGTCATTTCTGTTAGGTAGAATGCCTAGAGGGGGGCTGGCAGTCTCGTGGTCTCGGAACCCCTGCAGATTTTGTTATTTTTTTTTCTCCAGCCGTCTGGAGTTTTTTTTGCTTGTTTTTTCTGTCGTCCCTGGCCATCAGACCTAACTTTTATTCTGTGCTTAATTGGTGTTCCCTAATTTTCTTTTCTTGTTTATTTTGTTTCTTTTATCTTTCTTCATTATGTAAAGCACTTTGAGCTACATAATTTGTATGAAAATGTGCTATAGAAATAAATGTTGTTATCTGGAGTTATTTGAAGCTCTTATAGCATGGTCACCATCACCTGCTGCTAACACTGAGTGATCGCTCTCAGCCTTCAAGCACACAGTTTGAGTCCGGCCACTGATTCTTTTCATACATGGCAAGCTTCTCATTATTGTTGCGGCCATCATGCTTCCTGGTTTTACTTACTTAAATATTTTGGTTCTTTTATCTTTTGGACTCGGCTTAAATCTTTAGCCAGTTGACTTCTGTGAGTGTGGTGTAATGGTTAAGGCTTTCGACTTTGGACCTAGGATTTCAAACCCTGAGGTTGTGGGTTGAAATCCCACTACTGACACTGTGTGACCATGAGCAAGTCACTTCACCTGCCTGGGCTCCAAATGGAAGAACAAAAGAATTGAAACCAATTGTACCTCAAATGTTGAAAGTCATCTTCGAGAGAAAGGCTTCAGCCAAATAGTAAATAACAATGTTGGATTGGGACTAAAATTTTAACTTCCGTGTTGATACAAGCTTTTAGATCTCAAAGCCAGTACCAAAACGGTTCCAAAACAAATAACGGATAACTCCAAAACCCCCCTTCTCACCTGTACTACTACAGTCTTGACGCTGTGCCGCACAATTGCACGCCTCCTTGGTGCTCTGAACTCTTGCGCCGCACTATGCATCGCTTCCCTCTTAATAGTATAATGTGTGATGAAGCAATAAAGGGCAGGGCATGTCCTCCACAAAGTCTCGACTGTGCCAAAGCAATATGGGGGTCCTGTGAAGTCTGGATTATGTGGAAGCAATAAGGCAAGGGGTTGCCAATGAAGTCTCAATAGTGTCGAGGCAATTAGGGAGGTGGTCACCCATGAAATCTTGATCGTGCTGAAGCAATAAGGAGGGTGTTACCTATGAATTCTCAATAGTGTTGAAGCAATAAGGGGTTATGATCCACCATGAAGTATCGATAACACCGAGGCAATAATGGAGGGGGTGTGAAATCTCGATAGCTTTGAAACAACAAGGGAGGGATCACTCGTGAAATCTCAGTCCCATTGAAGCAATAATGGAGGAGATCCCTGGTGAAGTCTCAATATTCTAGAGGCAATAAGGGAGGGGCTAACCTGTGAAATCTCAATCGTCTTGAAGCAATAAGGGGTAGGGTCCACCATGAAGTCTCAATAACACAGAGGCAAAAAGAGAGGGGGTCACTTGTGAAAGCTTGATTGTGTTGAAGCAATAAGGGAGGGGGTTACCTGCGAATTCTCAATAGCGTTGAAGCAATAAGGCGTAGGGTCCACCGTGAAGTCTCGTAAGGGAGGGAGTGTGAAATCTCGATAGCTTTTAAACAACAAGGGAGGGGTGACTCGTGAAGTCTCAATCACATTGAAGCAATAATGGAGGAGATCTCCCATGAAGTCTCAATATTTTAGAGGCAATAAGGGAGGGGCTCACCTGTGAAACCTCAATAGCCTTGAAGCATTAAGGGGTAGTAGGGTCCACCATAAAGTCTTGATAACACAGAGGCAAAAAGAGAGGGTGCCACCTGCGAAAGCTTGATTGTGTTGAAGCAAAATGCTAGGGTGTCCTCCATGAAATCTTGATCATGCTGAAGCAATAACAGAGGAGGTGCCCTGTGAAGTCTCGATAGCATAAAAATAATAAGGGAGGGGTTTACCTGTATATTCTCAATAGTGTTGGAGCAATAAGGGGTGGGGTCCAACATGTAGTCTCGATAGCTTTGAAACAGTAAGGGAGGGATTACTTATGAAATCTCAATCACTTTGAAGCAATAATGGAGGAGATCCCCTGTGACGTCTCAATAGTGTACAGGCAATAAGGGAGGGGGGTCACACGTGAAATTTTGATCACGTCGAAGCATGTGGTTTTGTGAAGTCTCCAGCACATATAACTACGTTTTTCCTTGACTACTGAGTTTTATGGGAAGGGGTTTGAGTGGAAAGACCTCCTAAATACAATGCGTCTTTCTTTGAGGAATTCTCAGACTTGGTGTCAATTGTAATTACGAACTATGACACACTCCTAATAGTCGGTGACTTTAACTTTCATATCGATAATTAGTGTGACCTGAAAGTAAAAGAATTCATGAACCTCCTGGACTCTTTTGATTTGAGCCAGCACATTAGTCAGCCTACACATAAAGAAGGTCATACATTAGACTTAGTAATAACTAAAGGACTAAAAGTTGATGTGAAGCAGATCATTGATATTGGTCTATCAGACCATTTTCTGTTACTATTTAATATAGAAATAATGATAGAAAATATTCACGAGAAACATATTGTTAAAAAATGCTTCTTTGAATCATCAGCAGCTTCAAAATTTACAAACATTTTATGCAACCAGTCTATTTGTAGCACTTACTACAATAGTGAGAATAATGTAAATAGTAAGGTGGAAAATTTTTATATTAAGGTGAGAGCTGCTTCTGACATAGTCACACCTGAAAAGATCTTCTAGTATTGTTATACCGTGGAAGACCCAAAGAGTGTCTGATCTTAAGAGAACATGTCGGAGAGTTGAGCGTAAATGGAGAAAAGCTAAACTGACTGTCCATTATGAAATACTGAAGGTTAAAATAACAGAATACAACAACATAGTCCGTCTTGAGAGGAGCTGTTATTGCACTAGAATTATAAATAACAGTGCTAGTAATCCCAGAGTCTTATTCTCTACGATTGATCATCTGCTAAATCCAGGTCACTCAATGGAATGCCTCCAAAAAACTTCCAGTGAAACTTATAAGGCTTTTGATGTATGTTTTAATCAAAAAATGAATGATATTAGAAATAATATAGTACATCTCCCCAATACTGAACCATTTAAACCCTGGTACTCCATTTTAAACAAATTAAATTCTTTCACCAGGATAGATTTACATAATTTATATAAAATAATTTCTCAACTGAGACCCTCCACCTGCATCCTCAACCCAATACCAACAAGTTTTTTCAAAGAAGTATTCTTGCCATAGTAAACTCGTCATTAGATACAAGAGTCTTCCCAGACTGTCTTAAGACTGCTATAGTTAAACCCCTGCTCAAGAAAAATAATCTTGACTCCACTGCTTTTGAAAATTTTAGGCCTATTCCTAACCTGCCTTTCTTAAGTAAAATTCTAGAGAAGGCAGCCATTATGCAGCTTAATGGCCACTTAATAAACATGCTTATTCTTGATAAGTTTCAATCGGGTTTCAGAACAAATCACAGTACAGAAACTGCACTTTTTAAAGTAGTAAATGACTTGTGGGTAAATGCAGACAGAGGGCGTTTATCTGTTCTCATCCTCTTAGATCTGAGTGCCACATTCGATATCATTGACCACAATTATTTTTAGAAATCTCCTTAGTCAATGGGTGGGCCTCTCTGGCAGTGTCTTAAATTGGTTTGAGCATTACCTGGCAGGTAGAAAATTCTTTGTTAGTGGTGGTAATTATACTTCAAAGACACATGATATTCTATATGATGTTCCACAAGGCTCTATCCGGGGTCCGCTGCCCTTTTCGATCTACATGCTTCCGTTAGGTCAGATTAACTTGGGGCATAACGTGAGCTACCATAGCCATGCTGATGACACACAACTGTACTTATCAATAGCACCTGATGACCCCAACTCTCTTGATTCACTGACACAATGTCTCACTTGTGTTTTGGAATGGATGAGTAGTAATTTTCTCAAACTAAATAAAGAGAAAACAGAATTTTTAGTGATTGGCAATAATGGATATAATGAGGTTATTAGAAATAAACTTGATGCATTAGGATTAAAAGTCAAAACGGAGGTAAAGAATTTAGGGGTAACTATTGACTCTGACCTGAATTTTAAATCACATATTAATCAGATTACTAGGACAGCATTTTTCCATTTAAGAAATATAGCAAAAGTTACAACAACAACAACATTTATTTATATAGCACATTTTCATACAAAAAGTAGCTCAAAGTGCTTTACATAATGAAGAATAGAAAAATAAAAGACACAATAAGAAAACAAAATAAGTCAACATTATTTAACATAGAATACGAGTAAGGACCGATTACCAGGGGGGACAGAAAAAAAAAAAACTCCAGACGACTGGAGAAAAAAAATAAAATCTGTAGGGATTCCAGACCATTAGACTGCCCAGTCCCCTTATAACATTGCAAGATGTTGAGAACTTAATCCACGCTTTTGTTTTCAGTCGACTAGATTACTGTAACGCACTCCTCTCAGGACTACCCAAAAACGACATCAATCGATTGCAACGAGTGCAGAATGCAGCTGCTAGAATCCTAACTAGGAAAAGAAAATTTAAGCACATCTTTCCAGTTTTGATGTCACTACATTGGTTACCTGTGTCATTCAGAATTGACTTTAAATATGCTTATAGTTTACAAAACCTTAAATAATCTCGCTCCTTCTTATATTTCGGAATGTGTTTCACCTTACACTCCAAATCATAACCTTAGATCTTCAAATGAGTGTCTCCTTAGAATTCTAAGAGCTAAACTTAAAAGAAGTGGTGAGGCGGCCTTCTGCTGTTATGCACCTAAAATCTGGAATAGCCTGCCAATAGGAATTCGCCAGGCTGATACAGTAGAGCACTTTAAAACACTGCTGAAAACACATTACTTTAACATGGCTTTTGCATCGCTTCATCTTAGTTTAATCCTGATGCTCTGTATATTCAATCAATTATCATGATTATTCGTGGTGGCTCCAAAATCCGTACTAACCTCTACTTTCTCTTCTGTTCTTTTTCTGGTTTTCTGGGGTGGCGATCTGCGCCACCACCACGTGATCAAAGCACCGTGATGTTCCTACATTGATGGATTAAAGGCCAGATGTCCACATGACCATCATCGTCAAGCTCTTCCAAGAGAACCCTGAATACAATGAGGACTGATCATTTATGTTAGGTAGAATGCCGAGAGGGGGCTGGGTGGTCTTGTGGCCTGGAACCCCTGCAGAGTTTTTTTTTCTCCAGCCGTCTGGAGTTTTTTTTGTTTTTTCTGTCCTCCCTGGCCATCGGACCTTACTTTTATTCTGTGTTAAGTAGTGTTCCCTTATTCTAATTTTTATTTGTCTTTTTTCTCTTTCTTCATCGTGTAAAGCACTTTGAGCTGCATAATTTGTATGAAAATGTGCTATATAAATAAATGTTGCTGTTGTTGATGCTGAAAATCCCAAAATGCTGGTACCATATACTTCTAAATTTAGTTTTTTCTGTACATTTCCAGTACTGGTATACCATACAACCCTAGTAAGTAATAATAACAAGTTAAATAGATGAGAAAGGAGTCTTTATAATGTCTAGTCTCAGAGCTGGACAGTTACAAGTGCACAGTGTCAGAGTGTCTAATCAATACATTTTTCATTTTTATAGCACCCTGACAGAGGTATTCTGATTGTGTCTCACACGTGGATTTGTTTTTTGTAGAATTTGTGCTATGGTTTGCCACTAGCGATAAGCGAAAAAAACAAGTTTCGCAAAATTAACACTACCATTTGTTTTGCTGCTGATTTCATAATTGTGAAACACAAAACACACTAGAAAATGATTTGGGGGTGGGGTTAAAAGGAATTTTTGGGGTGGAAAACAAGAATTACTATTTGCTAAATACTTGTCACACTTCTCAAGTTCGTGTTTTTTTCCCAAGCAGCTGCCTAATGCATGTAATCCGTGCCACACTGGTACAGACAACTCTTGTTATGCTTCTCTTTCACATCACCATGGTGGTGCAGTGCTTTTTTTTTGTTAAATGTGACTTGCTGCATATTTTTCAAATGAAGACATACCAAACGCTCCATTGTAAAACTCATTGCTGGGTTTTTCCCCACAAGAAAACACACTCCAGGGGAGGCTGTCTGCAACTCGCAACCCCGTCTCCCACCATTACATACAAGCAGTGACGGCCCTTTCCTGTTTCTTGACTTCTGTAGGTGGGAGTTTGCACGTTCAATTTGCTGAGGACCTTCGAGTTTCACTTCTGTCTCTGATGCGCCTTTAGGATTGCGACCACCAAGACTGTCATCATAACTGGCAAGGTGGGGTTCTCTTTTCAGAGCAAGCAACATGAAAATAAATGAGGCCAGTGATTTTTTTTTTAAAAGAGGTCTTTCTTTAAACACAAAATGTCAGGAAGATGCACGTGGAATGCATGCAAACGCTTCCTAAAAGGAATTAAATGCCTTCTTCTTGTGTCAGTTTCATGAATTTTGAGGGAAGCAAAACCTTACTTACAATATTTTTGCAATGCCAAACACTTAATTTCTATGCAAATTCAGTTTTGTGCAAATCATTTTGCTCATCACTATTTGTTCCTATTCTTCTATCATTCAGTCCTTTATTTTAATTGTTAATATTTTGATAAGAAATACCATTTGTGCTTGCAAAATTGACTATATAGACAAGTAGGCAGAAAGAAACGAAAAATAAAAGGTTGTGACTGGGTCTCAAAACCGCCCCGGGCATCCTTCAACGAGTGAGGTGACCTGGTCGACCCACTTGGCCCATTATTCATGGTAATTTTCTTAAAATTTGTGATGAGTACGCGGTTCGCTACTTGCTATGAGCCTATGATATGAACTCTATCTAAACTGTTGCCAAACTTAATCTGTACACTGTTGTTTAGACACAACTTAATATTTGACGACATGCTTAGAAATAAAATTTAATGAGTACATGTCAAATGTCATGTCCAAGTGCCAGTACCTTAGTAAGCTAGTAGCTGCTCATTTACAATGTAATAAACTATAACTGAAGTTATAATGAAAACCTCACATGATCGAAATTTTCCACTAACTTAAAATTATAAATGTTCCGTCCTAATATGAAAAATTCCTATCCTGTGCTTTATAACTTTACTTCATCATACTAATAATCACAGCTGAAAACCACTAATTATCGCTCACGCCGATGACCAGAGAACAATAAAATGCATAATACATAATCTGAACTAATTATTAGTACCGAAGAATTTAAATACTAGATATGACATAAAATAAATTGCAATAATGTATATGCTAACCGAATGTTGCGGCATCGAAACAGAAATCGGCAAAAGGCAGTTTTGACCAAATTTTTCGCTGCAATGTTATGTACTGACAACTAAAACAACTTGATGACGTAAAACGGTATGTTACAGTATATAGGACTATATAAATTGCAGTACCGGACGGATAATGTTTAGTAGTTTAGAAAATTCATTTTAATGTCAAACAGTAACCAGAACATAAAATGTATTTCATGAAATAGCCGGCCCATGACCAGACCAGAGTTTGTGGCCCATCAGGCATTGCCAAAATGCTCTAATGGCCAGTCCACCCCTGGGTCGTGACCATTTAGTCAATGGGGCTCAGTGAACGGATGCCACACAGTTATCAGTAAGTAACATACCCTGTTTTGATTTTTTGTGCCATCTTCTGGCTTCTTCTACAGTATATCATAATCAAGCATCTTGTTTTGCCTTCCTCTTTATCTTTTATTCTTTCTAGTGAGCTGCCACTCTTGACAATGAGCTATGAATAAAGGCTGATAGAGCTAAAAGTGTGCAGCTTAAGTAAACGGCGATTAAGGGGAGACATGATAGAAGTGCTTCAAATTATGATAGGAATCAGTATGGTAGAGGCCAGCTGTTACTTCAAAATCTTCCAATGATAGCATGTTGGCACAGATGGAAGCTTTCCTCAAGAAAACTTAACACAAATGTTAGAAAATGTCTTTGACCTGGAGATATGCAGATATATGGTGCAAGTTACCAAATGGTGCAGCTGAAAGTAGCACCTTGGAGACCTTCAAATCTCGGCTCAGCAATATTTTAGACATATTACAGGAATAGAAATTAATAAGATTTGTTCAACTAGGTGGTCTGAGCCTGTCAAAAATGTTATATTATTTTAATGTCATTTAAATATTTCAGGTTCAGCACAACTATTGACTATTCCAGTGTGCTGCCCGTCTCAGTGGACCCATTTGCTAGTCCTTCACCCCATGATGTGAGTCGTAATCTTCTCTAACGCCACTGTCCGAATGCATACATTTCCTTTCTCTGCTGACTGAGTGTGTTGTGTGGTGTTCTGTCTGCTCCCCTGAGACTCTTAAGGCTAAGCTCTGGTCATCAGCTGAATGCAAAAAACTAAAATTTGAGGTTGTTCTCTATTGCCCCAGTTCTCCTTGGATTAAATATTAGCAGTGGGACTACTAAATCGAGTAGTTTCCAAAGATTCTAGGTTATATCTAGAAAATGGTGCATGCTATGGGTCAGCAATATTTTTTTTTCTGGCTTATATTGAACTTCTATTTTATGTATTTATTTAATTACTATTTTTCACATTTTTATATAGTTCCTGTTGTATTTGTTCATTGTTTGTGTTCTGTATCTTTAAATATTATGCCATTGCTTGTGTTCTGTGGGTGGGGCCACTCTGACATCAATGCTGCTGGCCCCTCCCTCTGTCTTTATACTAAGTTGGAAGAAGGATTTACAGTAGCAGTGGTTCATTGATTGCTGTAGATGCTTTAAATGTATTGCTTTATAAGTATGGCTTGTATTCTTGGATTTGCTTTGGAATTGTGTTTTGGGACTTGTTCACCTTGGATTGCTGTTTAGCCCCCTTCTGTGCATGTTTTTACTCTTAACCTGATTTGTGTTAGTAAATTCTCAATTTGCAAAGATTCCTGCTTGGATTGTCTTTTCAAGCCAGAGTATTATTGTTTTTTCGCCCTTGTAAGACTTTTTTTTTTTGTTTTCATTGCATTCTGAAGTTTCAAAGCCAACTTCCAATTTTGGGCCTGCTTATGCTAAAGCCCGCAGGTAGCAGTTTGGGGCTGACTGTCTAGTGGTGAGGCTACTTTTACTTTGATATACTATTAGGAGGCCTCACACTTCTTTTCACCACAATTATGACTGCATGTCAAAACAGAGATTAACTAAGGCTTTGCTGTTGTGTTAACTCTAATCACACACATCACAAATTAAATATTATGAATGACAGCATGGGATCTTCAAAACAACTCTCAAAAGATCTGAAAACAAAGACTGTTCAGTTTCATGGTTTAGGGGAAGGCTACAAAAAACTATCTTAGAGCTCTAAACTGTCAGTTTCAACTGTAAGGAATGTAATCAGGAAATGGAAGGCCACAGGCACAGTTGCTGTTAAACCCAGCAGGTCTGGCAGGCCAAGAAAAATACAGGAGCGATATATGTGCAGGATTCTGAGAATGGTTACAGACAACCCACAGATCACCTCCAAAGACCTGAAAGAACATCTTGCTGCATCATTTTATCTGTAAATCGTTCTACAATTCAGCGCAATTTGCACAAAGAACATCTGTATGGCAGGGTGATGAGAAAGAAGCCCTTTCTGCACTCACACCACAAACAGAGCCGCTTGTTGTATGCAAATGCTCATTTAGACAACCAGATTCATTTTGGAACAAAGTGCTTTGGACTGATGAGACAAAAATTTAGTTATTTGGTCATAACAAAAAGCACTTTGCATGGCGAAGTCTAAGAAAAACACCTGCTACCTACTGTCATATTTGGTGGAGGTTCCATCATGCTGTGGGGCTGTGTGGCTAGTTCAGGGACTGGGGCCCTTGTTAAAGTCGAGGGTCGGATGAATTCAATCCAATACCAACAAATTCTTCAGGATAATGTTCAAGCATCAGTCACAAAGTTGAAGTTACGCAGGGTTTGGATATTCCAACAAGACAATGACCCAAAACACAGTTCAAAATCTACAAAGGCATTCATGCATTCATGTACAATGTTCTGGAATGGCCGTCACAGTGCCCTGACTTGAATATCATTGAAAATCTATAGGATAATTTGAAGCAGGCTGTCCATGCTCGGAAGCCATCAAATTTAACTGAACTGGAGAGATTTTGTATGGAAGAATGGTCAAAAATACCTCCATCCAGAATCCAGACACTCATCAAAGGCTATAGGAGGTGTCTAGAGGCTGTTAGATTTGAAAAAGGAGGCTCAACTAAGTACTGATGTAATATCTCTGTTGGGGTGTCCAAATTTATGCACCTGTCTAATTTTGTTATGATGCATATTGCATATTTTCTGTTAATCCAGTAAACTTAATGTCACTGCTGAAATCCTACTGTTTCCATAAGGCATGTCATATATTAAAAGGAAGTTGCTACTTTGAACGCTCAGCCAATGATAAACAAAAATCTAAAGAATTAAGAGGGGTTCCCAAACTTTTTCATATGACTATAAGTGTCTGTGTATCTGTCTGGCTGCCTGTGTCTCAGCCATTCCAAAAGATGGTGCATTACAAACATTGCTGCTGTTTTTATGAATGCTATACCAAATTGCATATAGCAGAGACATATGCATTGCATGGTGCACTGCAAATGTTAACCCTGACGTCTACGTTGATTACCTAACTTTCAACCCATCTTAGTACCAAATATACAAGTCAAAAGTAAATTTGAAACAATAAACTAATGCATAAGTGAAGTTGCAAAGAAAGTAATAATAGGCAAGTTTGAAAACCTACCAATAATTTTCAAGGGGAGGTTTTGAAATTCAAACATACACAGTATTCAGTGTGCTGAATTAGAGATATCACAGCAAAAAAGAACTTTTATGTCAGATTTCTCTTGAAAATATGTATACCGAGTTTCAACAAAGTAGGTCTAATGTGAGCAGAGTGGTTTCATTCAGACAGACAGACTGACATGTCAACCACAGTAGGTGCTTTTAGCATTTATATGCGTTTTCACCTATAAAAGAAGTAGCAGCAGTCCTGAGGAGAGCTACTAGGCTGATTCCAGGACCACAAGGGGATTTATTATGAGGAGAAACTAAAGAAGTGGAACCTTTTCAGCTTAAGCAAACTGATATTGTAATAAGACATTACTGAAGTCTTTAAAATCATGAAGGGATCAAGACTGTTACTTTAAAATGAGTTCTTCAACAACAAAACAGGAATGTAGTTGGAAACTATGAATGGCCTAAAAACCATTCACTGTTCAAAATTGTTCTAAAATTCTAATTTAATGTTCAAGTTAACATCCATCACTAGTGCCCCTTGTGGCCGAAGAAGGGTACTGCTCCCAACCAATTTTATGAATGAACAGCCTTACCAATGAACACTTCACATCCACAAACAATTTAAGGTCTGCTGTCATTCATGTTTTCTCAGCTTTTCGTCCTTCTATTAGTATTATTGGAAATAGAGATGCTTGTATCTGTATGAATCCTTAATAAAAGTTTACATTTTGACACAGTGGGTAAGAGACATAAGAAATCTGACAGACGAGAGGAGGCCTTTCAATCCATCAGGCTTGTTCATTCAGCTAATACCTGTCCCAGTATGTCATCCAGATACATCTTAAAGGCTGTCAAGGTTTCTGATTCAACTCCATGTTTGTTCCAGATTCCCACAACTCTTTGGGTAAAGACGTGCTTCCTGACTTCAGCGCTAAATACACTTTGCTTTAATTTTAACTGGTATCCTGGAGTAGAAGGCTTATTGTCCCACAGTCCTATAGTCTTAGTGTATGTTTATGTTTATTCTGCTGTTTAATTAGGCTGAACTCAGACTTTATTTTAAATGTTTCTAAAAGTCACATGAGACATGTTGGGTCTTGAAGACGCTCATTTTTCACTCTTCCTGCTTGAATGATCTTGTTTCACAACCTGTCAGATGAGAAGAAACGTAAGATGATTCACTGCTTCCCTTTGAAGTTCACATAAAACATGACGTGTTTAAACTCAGGTGTCCATCACCTGACTGTTTGCTCTTTGCATCATCTGTAATTGGTTCAAAATGCCCAACTTTCAGGCAGATGGAAATTTCATGAACATATTTTTAGTCTTCTATTGTTCTAGGATTTCACTTTAGAGTCCCTGTAAAATGCCCAACAAGCCTGCCATTACACTTCACTTCCATGTCTATTGTATGAGACAAACATCTCTGGGCCCTAAGAACAATCTTTCAAGCTGATCTTTTATTTGCTCCTGTATACTCATACGAAAAAAGCTTTGGGAAATGGGAATTTCACTGCATTGTACCCATGTGCTGGTGGGCTGTACCTTCAAGGCATCATCAGCCTTGTAGATCACCTCCATCTATTTACACCCACATTGAAGGCTCGTCTCACCCAGCAAGTCAGCACTGAACTGTAAACCTGACCTCTTCGTCTCTGTCCTGTGCCTTCGCATTTTAACTATGGGTGGGTTTTTTTATCTGATATGCACGTGTTAAATTGTAATTTCATGCAGTTATTTTTCTTTTTGTTTCTTTATATAGTTGTCTTTGTTTTTATTTGATGGTACTTTCACTCAGCTTTTACAGATACAAGATCACTGATCTAAGGCAAATTCTTCATCATGGCAACTGCAAAACAAACCTCAAACCTCTGAATTTGAAAAAGAGAATCAATAGACTGGCACAGAAAATGGCACAGAAGAAGGAAAATGGGTAAAACCTGTAATTTATGGAATGAAACAAAAATCAATCTATCATTCTACACACTGACAAGTGTTTATCTATCTATCTATCTATCTATCTATCTATTATTTAATTCTTTTCATATTTCTCTCCTTATCTATTAGTCTATTATGTAGTGCCTTTAATATCTCTCTATATCTGTCTCTCTCTCTCCTCCTATCAATCTATATTATTGTCTTTTTGGTATATAGTGCCTTTCATATCCCTCTCTCCCTCTTTCTTTTAATCTATATTATAGTGCCTTTCCTGTTTATCTACTAGATTGTGCTGTCAATATCTGTCATTACATAGTAACTTTCATCTCTGTCTAGCTATTAATTATATAGTTCTTTTCATGTGTCTCTCCCCTCTATCAGTCTATTATGCAATGCCTTTTATCTCTCTTTCTCTCTCTCTCCCTAGCTATCAATCTGTACTGTATTATCATATATTATAATACCTTTCCTGTCTTCCATCCATCCATCCATTATCCAACCTGCTATATCCTAACACAGGGTCACAGGGGTCTGCTGGAGTCAATCCCAGCCAACACAGGGCGAAAGGCAGGACCAAATCCCGGGCAGGACGCCAGCACACACACACACACACACACACGCACACCAAGCACACACTAGGGACAATTTAGAATCACCAACCTGCATGTCTTTGGACTGTGGGAGGAAACTGGAGCACCCGGAGGAAACCCATGCAGATATGGAGAGATCATGTAAACTCCACGCAGGGAGAACCCGGGTCTCCTAACTGCGAGGCAGCAATGCTACCAACTGCGTCACCATGCCACCCCCTTTCCTGTCTTTCTAGTATATAATGTCTTAAACATCTTTAATATCTTTCCTCCTGTATTCAATATTTTATATAGTGTCTTTCTTATCTGTTTATCTACAGTATCTGTTATGCAGTAACTTTCATATCTCTCTCCCCATCGGTCAATTTGTGTTATAGTGCCTATAGTCTATCTATCTATCTGTCTGTCTATTGTGATGAAATCAGGGGTGTCAGTGAGCCCCAAACCCCAAAACGAACACACCTGCATAGTTCCGGGTTCAAATACTGGGAGGTTTTATTATATTACCTCCAAAAGTGATACAAGCACAAGCAGAAACACAAACACAGGTCTTCCTCTCCACAATACTTTCTTTCTCCCTACCGCACTACCCTCCTCCACTCAAGCGTTGCTCCACTAACTCCCAGGTCCGACTTGTCTGCATAAGGGAGTGCGTTCCCTTTTGTTACAAACCCAGGAGTACTTCCAGTGCCAGGGCCACTGCCCGATAAAAGCACTTCCTGGTTTCATGGAAATCCATTATAATACAGAGCTTGTCTCCCAACAGCGCCCTATCGTGGCACCCAGTGACCCCAGTAGGGCTGCTCTGCCGGACTACATATCCTGGCATGCCCTGCTAGTTTCCTATTTTGCACCAACCTCCGAGGCTGCTGCCATATAGCATGCTGGAGGAGTAAAAAACCCCCAATGATGTCTTTCTTTTCCAGTGGACTGTCTGTCTATCCCTTTTGGTTCTTCCTTTCGGGTCAGATCCCTCTTTCGTCCCCGGCCGTGATGCCTATATGCCTATTGGTAGCCTCCTGGCTGAGTAAGGATCCATTCCCTCTTCTGGCCGGTTGCCCATCCAACCCATATGGCATCTATCTATCTATCTATCTATCTATCTATCTATCTTCCAACCCGCTGAATCCTAACTACAGGGTCACGGGGGTCTGCTGGAGCCAATCCCAGCCAACACTGGGCACAAGGCAGGAACCAATCCTGGGCAGGGTTTCCAACCCACCGCAGTATCTATCTATCATATCACTATATCATGTTTTCCTCTTTCCTATCTATTTATTCCCTCTGTTTATATATTATGTATTGCCTGAATACAACATTTATATATTTGTGTTGATTTATTCCATGAGGGTTTTATTAACTGGTGCCCCAAATGCCCCAAATTCTTTGGGGCTGACACAAAGACTATAGCAGAGATGGCTTCTTACTTTATTTGCTCTTCTGTCTGCTGGCTTTGAGCTCTCTAAGGCTCTCAGTGTAGTGTCCTCTGTATGTGTGTCTGTGTGTATTTCTGCACATGTTTGTAGGTTTGCGAGTGTGCTTGTGTGTATATACAGCCTGTGAGATATCTGAATGTCTGTGAGTGCATGCCTGTGTCTGTGTGACTATGACAGACGGTATCTGTTTGGCATGTGACTGCATATTTTTGTGGGGAACCCCAGCTGTGACTGCAACCCCCGCCTTGCCTTATCAGATTGGCTGAGCCTCGACCCCCCTTCTCTTTATTGTTCTGCCCCGCCATTACTTTGGGTGTCGGAGTGCATCTTGACCTTGTGAGGACCCCCTTCCACCTTTAATTCAGTCCATTCCCCTCTGAACTCCCCCGGCAAGATTAATTGAAGCCATCACCCACTAATCAATCACACTTGGCTAAGATTGTTTTGACGTCTAGTTAATTTTCAGCTGATGATTTATCAAATTCTTATTACCGCCCGCTGAAGGGGCCCATTTATTGTGTTGATGTATGGTAATGATAGCTGGGAAAGGCCACTTGAATTTTAACTAACTTCTTCCTCTCAGTTTCTCTCTCTCCACATCTTTTCGACGCACACAATCTTGCTCTCTCAGCTCCTTTTTTTATTTTTCGCTCTGCACGTTATGACCAATCTATTTTCATGTGCGTGATGGCTGATTTCAGATTTAACATCTAAGTGGTCGATGAGGATAAGTAACATACACAATTAATAATACTTATTGCTGCTCTTTAATTATAGCTATTAATATTACAGGCCCAAATAAAAATAATGATGACCCATAATACTCAAAGTACTGAAGAGGACGATGTTAGCAGTAATAAAATTAACATTATTATTATGTCAGTCACTTCTAATTAAGTGCTGCAGTGATTCCAAATCTAGTGATCAGGGTCCAGCTCTCATGCTGGGTTGATGTCTACTGTGAAGTTTGCATGTTCTCCCCGTGTTCATCTGGGTCCTTCTCCAGTGCCTCCCACATGTGCAAACACGTACAGGTTGTTTAATGGCAAATATAAAGTGGCTACAGCGTGAGTGCTTGTGGGGCCTTGAGATGGACTGCCATTCCTGTCCATGCTTGTTTCTGGCCTTGGATCCAATGTAACCCTGGATTGGGCTAGGTGGGTTTGAGAATGTTGCACTATGTTTATTATTATTTGTTATTTGGGGGTTAATCCTGCTGTCACATGGCTCCAGCATCCTGGGTTCAAGAAGATTCATCACTGCTTTTACTTTTACAGATGTCTAACATCTCTGTTAATACTCACCAGCTTCTAAAGGTGCACAGCAGAGTCCATTCTCATGGGATGCATCACATTCTGGTATGGCAACTACTCACCTCAGGACTCGCAAGAACACAACATTTCTGGCACACAGCTGCCTACTGCTCAGGGCATACCGCATATAACACACTGTCAGGATTATGAAAGACCTCAGCCATCCTGCACAGTCATTTTTCTCACTGCTCCATACAGTTCACTGCTCCAGGGACAGTTATTATCCACAGGTCATCAGGCTCCTCAGCAGTCGCTTGTACTCTCCTGAAGTGTATTTTTTTAGATTGTCTGCTGTTCTCTTCTTTGCTTGTTTCTAGCCAAACAGAGGTGTCAAACCAGCAGAAAGGGCTTCTTAGTTATTAGGACCAATGTCAAGAAGGTGTCAGCCAGGAGGTGTGGAACTGAGAAAAGCCAGATAGTGGATACAGTATATAGCTGGACCACAAGTTACCAGGATGGGAGACCATGGAAAAGACACGGGGAGGTGGGTTCATCATTTTGGAGTGGGTAGCCATATGGATGTGTTCCCAAATTCTATAGGGCATATGCCCCATGCCACACAACAAGCCTTGATTTTACTCCCATTATTTTTCAATGAAGATGAGTTTGGGACATTGACAAAAGATAGTCTAAGATGATTGTGTCTTTAACTGAGTAAAGGAAGTGGGGTACAATGCTCTCAACAGTCACTGGAGAAAACATAACCTGAAGGTGTGACTTCCTGCAGTATATTATTATTACTATTAGTGTAGACTTGGCTGATGTGTTTATTTAAGGCAACCTAAAAGTCTAAATGACCCAACAGCCTTTACTTTATTTCTATTATGACCTAGGAAGGATGGACTGTATATGGTCCTCTTCCAAGAGCATATGAGTTTAAAGTTGGGAGGCAGTCAAGGATGACATTATGGTTAAGAGAAGTGATGAGAAGAAAATTTAAGAAGCAGGAAGGCGAAATGAAGGTGGGACAGGAGGAATACGGAGACACAGGGACAAACTGACCAGGCTTATAGTAAGCAGTTCCATGCCTGTGCTGTAAGGCCCATGCGTGACAGGAGATTTGATATTATCTGTTCTTCCATTCACTCTCAACCAATAAGATTTCAAATTAGCATTTGACATCACAAAGGAGTGACTTTATTTTCCAATGCACACAAGTTCACATTTTTCAAATTTAAACTATGAGAGTTTACATTGTGTGCAGGGTCACTTAAAAGACCACTGTACCATTATAATCCACCCAAAACTACTTTAAGCTTATTCCTTTCCATTGACTTCAATGTATTTCACTGAATTCTGTGAAGATCCCGAACATTTCCAAGATTTCACCGAACTCCAGTGGGGTTTTCTCATCACTACAACACACATCCTTCGCTTCTCAAGCATTTTGCTTTAATTTTGCTACTTTGTTTTTTACCCATTTCAGCTTTTTACTACTTTTTTGCTTCTTTGGATATTTTTTTTTTACTTTTCCCTCTAAGACTGTCCTTTTTTATGGACAAGCCTGCCTTTTTTTCTCTGATGTGTCATTTTCTTTGTGACTGAGTGCTTCTTATTCATCTTTAATTTACAAATTCTATTTCCTCTTCCCCACCTTGATTTTGATGTCCATTCGAACTGCCATTTTTTGCAAAATGCTCCATTTTTGCTTTGCGCCCTCCCCACCATAACCTGTTGTCTATGGGGGAGGAGTGAACGTTTTAGATTCATCAGATATTTTCGACTGTCCTCAACATTTTAGGGTCCCCTAATACCAGGAACATCAATATTTTGATGATGGGTGTGTGTCTGTCTGTCTGTGTGTATGTGTCTCTGTGTGTCACAGTTTCTTGAGGATGGTCTAGAGCTAAAATGGCTGGGCAGAAAGATACAAAACTTGAAACTTAAACCTGTTATGAGATGACAATGTGCTGATTAGTTTTTAAGCCAAATTGTTCAAGAGACAGAGGCACTTTAGAGGAACCCTCAAATACCATAATTCTGCAATTAATTATAATTTTTTCTCATCAATTGCTATTATAAGTACCTATTTTATGATCAGAAAGATTAGCATCAGAGCGGTAAATAATTTCTGAAATGTTATAGAATAGTTTGGGTAACTTGGTTCCTGGGGCACAAAGCCTACTAACGTTCACGTCTGAATTTTTTAGTCTTCAGTTCAAGTTGAAATAAGGGATGAAATTGGCTATATAATGTTCTTCCTAGTTTGTGATGTCAGAGGATGAGTTTACAGCTAATTGGTTGAAGGTGAAGGACCACACTGGAACAACAACCCCACGATTTCAGGTCATCCCATAATGAACAGTCAGGTGGTGTTGTGCTTTAGTCCTTAGTGACTACTCAAACACAAAACATGTTTTTACTTTGTCATTATGGGTTATTGGGTGCAGATTTATACGTGAAAATGGCATATTTATCCATTTTAAAATGAAATCTGCAAAGCATTAAAGTGTGCAGAAGGTGAAGGGGTCGGAATCCATGGGCCCCTGAGAGATTTGTCTTCTCAATTAATGCTTCTTTGTGGAGAGTTTATTTTCCTCTCCTCCACTGTCAGCAAGCCATATCTCATTTACGATATCGATGGACATATTTGTTAATGTTACTTAACTGGAACTTGCTCTTCTTTACTAGGTGTTCATCCCAGTTTATATTTTGTATCTGTACATCATGCAGTTTGTATTACAGCTCTATGCTTGTTACAGTGCACTGAACCTGCCCTCAATTAAGAGCACAACTCAAAACTGAATTGAATTGATGTCCCATCAAGGGTTGGTTTCTACCGTATAATATGTTGTGCTATAACTGTAATAACAGATTTACAAAATGGTGTATTCCTGTTATGTAGATTATATTACTGTTAATGAACATTACTTTGGTACTCACAAAACCGCCCTCACTTTGATCACAAAACTGCTCTGCTTCAGGTAACCAATGATTTGCTTATTGCAACACTCTGGACGAACCAGCATATTAATTCTGTTAGACCAAAGTGCAGCTTTTGACACTCAGACATGACATTCTACTGTCCAGAGTGGAGAACATACAGGGTATCTCTGACCCTGTCCTCCAGTGGTTTAAGTCCTGTCTGTTTGATAGGCAAGAGCCTGTTAGTCTTGGCAACAGCAGGTACACCTCAGTGCTGGTCATACAAGGGGTTCCTCAGGGGTCTGTGCTTGGCCCTCTACTCTTCTGTATCTTCATGCTTCCCCTTGGCCATATCATTCATAGCTTTGGACTGGGTTATCATTTTTTATGGAGATGATACTCAACTCACAAACTTCATCAAAGATTTCTCAGCTGACAACTTGCATTAGTGAAATTAAACGCTGGATGGAGCAGAACTCTTTAAAATGAACTCCTGCAAATTGACAAGAAAGCGCAACTTAAGAAAATGAGCTCCTTCTCAGTCACTCTTGACGCCTTCTTCTGATGCAAGGAATCTTGGTGTCGTTTCTGTTTCCTTCCTTTCTTATTTCACCCACGTAAACCGCATTAAGAAACTTTCCTACTTCCACCTCTGTAACATATCCCGTGTTTGCTCATTCCTCTCCTTTCCTAATGCTCAGAAATGCTTGTATCACGTCCCACAATGATTATTATAACTCCCTACTGGCAATGGCCCCTTCAAATCTTATATCACAGCTCCAGTTGATTCAAAACATTGCTGCAAGAGTCCTTACAGCAGGGCACATAACACCCAACATGCTTTGCCTTCAATGGCTCCCTGTATCTTACAGGATCAAATATAAAAGTCTATTAATAACCTACAAAGCTTTAAATGGACTATATGAGTGACCTTCTCCATTTGTTTGCTGTTCTATGTAGACTTTATTTGTATCATTTTGTTTTAAGCAACTTAAGCATGGGAAATGTGCTATATAAATAAGATGTATTATTATTATTATTATTATTATTATTATTACTCTTTAGCACTTGACATATCCAGAGTTTGATGCTGCCTTTAGCCCCATTCTTCCATTCTGACAATGTGGTGGCTATTCTGTTCAGTATTAATGGAAAAGTCGTCCATGAGTTTATTGTGACCTTAGAAATCATTCTTTGTACCCCTGTGACTTCTGTCAGACATGACGCTTGTTTCTTAAGTGTGCTCAGCCACCGCTGCTTCAGGCCATTTGCTGCCCCACTAATTGCGTTGTGCTCATCTTTCTCTCCTCTTCCCGCCTTTCTGTTTGCGCCTGCATTTTTTAATCTTGCACACATTAAAACGCACGATTGGCTTTTACTGAGCAGGTGATTTAATGTTCCACAAGTATGTTATTTAGAGCCAGGAGTTGCCATTGACAGTAATGCTAAACCTCTTAAAGGCCAGGGTCCTGCAAATTAAACACAGGCTCCCACTTTCTGGCACCGACACCTGCTAGGAAAAAAACATTTCTGTTGGTATAACATTAAGCACCAGAAGCAAAAAGGCACAGTTTTAAAAATAACTCCACATATTTCATGAATGCAGCAAGTGCTTGCATTTACAATCTAATATATCATACTAAAAATGAATGTGTCAGAGACACTCTTACCCTCACCTCATTTAACAGGAAAGTAGGTCGCCTTGACCTAGATTTGGAGCTCATAAAACAGAGTTAACCAGGATCTCAGGCGTGCAGCCCTTTGGCAAGGTGCTACCAGTGACCCAGAGGTCAAGATGAAGTCCATCGAGGGCAGGGATGGTGACACATTATGGACACCGTGAACAATTTACAGTGCCACTCCTAATTCATCATCTGTGGAGAGGGGAACTGTGCTGGCCCTCTATGCCCTCTTCATGAATGTACCATAAAACCTCAAATGGTCCAAAGGGTAGCAGAAAGCTGCCGCCTACTGAGCGGGTGAGGAAGAAACTTTTAATAAATGAGGTGCTTGCGATCAAACTTAAAGAAGTGGCAATTCAAGGTGCATACTTATCCTTAAAAGTAGGTGGGTGGTACCTGTCAGCTGGTGGCAATGGATTATGAGTTGGGACTATAAATAAAGACAAACATAACTCTTACTGGCGACTGAACAGAAATGATTTCTAAATTTCTAGAGTAACAGCTGGGATCCACTGTAATAATTCTCTTCACAATTTTAGAAACTTCAGTCATGTCACCTTGTAATCTCCATTTGTTTAAACTGGAAACATTCAGCTCCTTTAATCTCTCCTTACAGTTCATACCTCTCAGTTCCAGAAGCAGCCTAGTTGCTTTTCTCTGGGCCCTCTCTTTCACTGCTTTGGGTTTTTTGTAATACGGTGACCAAAACAGCACACAGTACTCCAAATAAGGCCTCACCAGTGTGTTATATAATTTTAGCACAACCTCCTTTTACGTGTACTCTGCACGTTGTGATCTATAACCTACCATCCTATTTGCTTTCTTGACGGCTTCTGCATACTGTCAGGATGTAGATAGTGATGAGTCCACTATGATTTCCCTATCCTTCTCATATGGAGTACATGCAACATTCAAAACTCCAATTGTGTATTAAAATCTAACATGTTGTAGATGCCACCTGGGCTGGATGGGCATCCCTTCCAGATGAGGGGATGGTTCCTTACCCGGGCGGGAGGCTCCTAACAGGCAGATAGGCATTCAGTGCGGGGGTGGGGGGGAGGATCAGACCCAGAATGAAGGACCAATAGGGATGGAGTACAGCCCACTGGAAAGGAAAGATGTTGCTGGGGGCTTTTAATTCCCCCACCACACTAGATGGCAGCAGCCCCGGATATCAGTGCCCAGTGGGAAGTCAGCAGGGCATTCCGGGAGATGTAGTCCGGCACAGCAGCCCTACTGGGGTCACTAGGTGCCACAAGAGGATGCTGCAGGGACTTTCATATGACCCAGAAGTGCTTCCATTGGGCAGTGGCCCTACTCCTGAGTCCTTAATAAAAGGGACCGCACTCCCTTACCCTGGTGAGTTGGAGCTGGGAGGACATGGAGCAACACTCAATTGGAGGAGGGCAGTGCATTGGTGAGAGGAATTGGGGTGAAGAATTAGTTTGTGGCAAGAGAAACCTGTGCTTTTGTTTACTTGTGGAGGTATTGTGTGTTTTGATGTAATAAACACACCTTTATTTGAACCCGGGACTCGTAGTGTATTCGTGTTGGGGTTTAGGGCTTGCTGACGCCCTGCTTTGTATTAAAATGTCTATTTCCTACATGTTACACTTTACATTTACTTACATTACAGCCAATATGCTGTCCAGGTCCATCTGTAATGATACATCTAATTTTGCCCTATCCACCATTCCACGTAGTTTACAATTATCGGTAGAATTTAGCAGCATTTTGTTTATATTTTTATCCAAATTTTAAAAATATGGTCTGGAATGGTTTCATTCGATACAAAACTTGCTGCAGCGCCGTTATCGTATCTGAAGCTGATTTCCCCAATTAGCATGTTCGAATGTTGTTTGAACTGCAACATTGTGCCGAATGACTATGCACACGTCTTATTTAAACGGTGTTTAACACAATACCACATGGCCAAAACCAATCCGGGCCTGGTGCAACATCTACAGACGTGCTGCACTTCCTTCCACAACAATGTGTCAATAATCTGATCTCTCACTCTCCCGCTATATCACAATTCTGGGAACTTTTTGATTGCCCCTCATATATATACAGAATGTATACAGAAACAGGGCTGGGGTCCTGTGGGACTCCCTTCTTAATGTCCAGGATGTTCAAATGAAAGTTAAACAAAAGAAAATTCAAATAAGTGAGCAATTTTTGGAAGGCTATCAATATCTCATGAAGCTTTAGTGAGTTTCTTGGGACAGATGTTCCTTTGAGGGTCCAACAGTGAATGTCAGCTTCCAGTGAGTTTCAGGGTTGTTGTGATGTGAGATTTTGCATATAACTTGATAAATTTTTTGTATGTCTTTATTTGTAATCTAGGCAAAGCAAAGTAATTTAGTGTTACTTTGGTGAGAGGTAGTAGTGTTTACCCCCCGTTTACGACTAATTTTACGACAGGATTTGGGGGAATGTGTCTTAAACCAGTTTGATGAGTATTTCTCTGCTAAAGACTTTCAACCCCCTGCAAGGAAGCCAGGATGTTTAACATATGGTTTGGGGCGGTTTGGTGTTAAGATGTTCTAATTCACCCATTGGTCTGAGGTATGGCTGTTTGGAATTGGCTTGTCTTAGAGGCCTCTAAGTACCATGATGTTCTATTGGTTCTAGGTGTTGGAGAGAACATCTATAAATGTATGTGCTTAACCTCACATTCTCTGTTTTACTAATATCTGAAAGAAGCATCTCTCTAACCAACATATGATGAAGAAGTACCTTTCTCTTGCTAATCTGTGATGAGTATCTTTCTCTTAACAACTGATGAAGACCATCACACCATGAACTGAAGCCAACACAATGAGGAGCACAGTTTCAGCCATTTTGAACAGACTTGTGCCTAAAAGCTGAGCACCAATGATGCCTTAACTAGAGACATTAAGTAACTACAAGTCTGTGTGCCACCTGAATTACACATCACCATTTTATCAGGTTGTAAGGTCGCCAATATTCAAATGTACTTTGCATTTTGTTATTATTTATGAATATTATCAGTAATATTTTATTTTATGTGTAACTTAACTCCTGCTTTTCTTTTTACTACATCTAATTGCCTGGGGTTATAGATATAGAAGGGAAGGTGGGGATAAGTTACAAACAGTGGTAAGTCTGTGAGATTAGGCATTCTAAGGCTACATATTAATAATACAATAGGAGAAGGTAGAGCAATTTATATATTACTCTACCAAGATAAAACAAGGGTTTAAATGGGGACTGAACCAGAAGAGGTGGGGCAGAGTTGACGTCATTAGGCATCTGGGTTCCTCTCTTCCATTCTAGGGGTGGAAATAGACTAGCAAATAGTGACTGCACATCTCACTTACTCTTCTCTCCATGTTCCCTTTCCCCATTGCTCATGAGACTCTCCCTAAACTTTTGTGTTTGACTAATGTTATGCACGTGCAAATGGGAAACAGCTTAAAGGCTGAGGTGATGGTAATTACCTGCCGGACCAAGGGTTGGCTCTGTGTACTAATGCCTTCTCTTCTCCTCCATCTTCAGAACATCAGACTGACAGCCACTCTATCTTTGACGCCACTTCCATGTCTGCCCAACTGGACAGTCATTTTCTTGCCTGTTGAACTCATAACCCAGAAATCGGCCACCTTGTTTCAGTTTCTATTAAAAACTCCAGTTTGAAAAGACTACTTTGCATTTATTGTGTGTTTCCTCTGTTTTTTTCTCATTTAGTTATACAGGGTCACCAAGGTGATGTCCCACTTCTTTATCTTTGTTTGTGTCCTCTTTTACAGTATAGAGTCTTCAGAAAGCATTCAGACCCGTTCATTTATTTTAACATTTTGCTATTTTCAGCTTTATGCTAAAATGATTTAAATTCCTTTTTTTTCTCTCATCAAACAACGCTCAATACCCCAGAATGACAAAAAGGAAACAGAATTTTAGGAAATTTTGCAGCTTTATTAAAATGAAAAAGCTGAAATATCCCATTAACACAAGTGATCAGACCAGTTGCTATGCCATGTGAAATCTGGCTCAGGTGCATCCCCTTCTATTGATCTTCGTTGAGATGTTTCTACAAAAGGGCAGCTTAAGAGTGCAGGTCGAGAAGAGCAAAAGTCAGTTTCTGCCCTGAAGAGGAGACTTTGTGCTGCAGGTTTGACATGGCCATAAAGGACAAAGTAGCTCCTTGGGATGCCAGCTTTGGACTACTGCAGACTGGAAGAAACTCTCCTCTTCACAGTAGAAACTTAAACGTGCTTTTTTCCACCAAGTTGGAGACCCTTAGAAACATCTCATTGGGTTGTGACTTTGGGTCTGCCAGATCTCTTCCCATCAGAGTTTCTTCCAGTTTCCAATTGCCTTTGGATTGTGTAGGACATCACTGAAGTCACTGACACTTTGATTTTTTTTTTACAACTTCTCTAAGTTAAAGGCCTGTACTTCGAAGGGTAATACTGCTCTCTCTCATTTAATTTATTAATTACCATTTTCTTTCCATTATCACAGGAATATTGTCCAAGTAGTACTCTAGAGGGTGTAGTAACACAGTTTCTCCCAACTCTGCTTTGGTTCTAAGTAATGAACAGAAGTTGGGACACCCATGCAAACTGGTTGCTTCAACTTGCAAGGCTTCATTTACTTTAATTGCTGCAGAATATCTGTAGGTTGAAACCTATTAGCTGTTCCCCGAAAAAGGCCTATTTGTAATATTCTAATATTTCCTTTTTTCAGTTTTTGCTAACCTAAACTTAAAATTTAAACCTTTGGCAATGTATTGCTTACCTTTACACCATTTTAGGTCATTCATTGCATTTGATTAAATTTGAACTTTGACCAGTAGTGTGTATATACAGTATTTATATATGTATAGTGTGTATATATACTGTAAATATATATATTTATATAATATATATATATATTTGAATACTTTCTTTTCATTTCTAAGGACAGTGTAGTGAAGTATATGGAAACGTGAGCCAACAACTGGTAAGCTGCCTTTGAGCCTGAGCCACAAAATGTGGAGTTTGATCTGATAAATGGGGCCACCAGAGGGAGCTATATGGAGGCAACTTCAGCATTTAGACAGCACAACAGTTCTAAAAATAACATCAAGTGTAGTTTTGAAGGTCCCTAAAGTCCACCTGTCTACCACACTGCTTGGCGGCTTACTCCACGTATCTATGGTTCTCTGTGTAAAGAAAAACTGAATAATGTTTGGCCAAAATTTACCCTTAACAAGTTTCCAACAGTGTCCCTTTGGTCTTGATGAACTCATTTTAAAATAATAGTCTCAATCCACTGTACTAATTACCTTCATAATTTTAAACACTTCAATGTCTTATGTCTCCTCTTAATTTTCTTTTGCTTAACTGTAAAGTCTCAGCTCTTTCAATTGTTCCTCCTAATTCATCCCCAGTAGTCCTGGAATCAGCCTAGTCGCTCTTCTCTGGACCTTTTCTAGCTCTGCTATGTCTTTTTTGTAGCCTGGAGACCAAAACTGCACACAGGACTCCAGATGAGGCCTCACCAGTGTGTTATAAAGCTTGAGCAGAAGCTCCTTGGACTTGAACTCCACACATCAAGGCGCTATATAACCAGACATTCTGTTTGCCTTCTTAATGGCTTCTGAACACGGTCTGGCAGTTGATAGCGCTGAGTCCATAAAATCTTGAGTCCTCCTAAATCCTTCTCTTAAGGTGTACTTTTGATTTTTAGACCTTCCATTGTGTATTCAAACCTAACATTTTTACTTCATATGTGCAATACTTTACATTTACTAACAATAAATTTAATCTGCCACAAATCTTCTTAAGCCTGTATTCAGTCCAATTCCCTCTGTAATGATTCAATGGAATCCAGATTATCTGCCAATCCACCTATCTTGGTATCATCAGCAAACTTAACCACTTGCTACTTATATTCCTATCTAAATCATTTATATATATTAAAAATAGCAATGGCCCTAGCACTGACCTCTGTGGAACACCACTCTTAACATTGGCTAATTCTGAAGACGTTCCTCACACTATCACTCTCTGCCTTCTGTGTCTGAGCCAATTCTGCAACCATCTACAAATGTCACCCTGAACTGCCACTTCTTTTAATTTAATTCCCAACCTCTCATGTGGCACCTTATCAAATGCTTTCTGAAAGTCCAGATTAACATCATAAGCTCTTCTTTGGTCATATCATTTTTGTTGCTTCCTCACAGAATTCCAGCATGTTGGTTAAACATGATCTCCCTCATCTGAATGCATACTGACTATACAGTAAAACTCCTGTTCTTGCCATGTGTTGCTCAATCTTATTCCTAATAATTCCTTCCTTTAATTTACTTGTGATGCACGGTAAGCTTATTGACCTATAGTTGCTTTAATCTGCCTGGTGACCCTTTTTATATACCTGGATGATAGTTGGCATTTCCCATTCCTTTGGAGTTTCCCAAGTGCCCAGTGACTTCCTAAAAATATGTATCAAGGGTTTATATATGCACTCACTAACTTCCTTAAGAACTTGGAGGCAAATATTTTGGTAACGCTGGCATAGACTTTGCCACCCTGAAACACTTTAATGAAGAAAGTGAGTTCAGAGTAGATGGACGGGTGTGTGTACAGTACCTATCGCTGGCTTTATTAGAGCAAAACTCTTAACACCCTTCCCCTTAAACAGATGCAGAATTTCAATATAAGTAACCCCAAGCCAATGTATCTGACAGCAATATGAACAGACAGAGCCTTGTTTATTAAATATGCAAAAGAAAATGAAAAGTCCTCAGGTGCTGAAGACCTTCTGTTTCAAAGGCTTAGAGCCCGCTGTCTGTTCCAAGGTCTGCACTAAATTCCTCCAAACAATTCACCTTCCTCTGGGGCTATTCGGGCCCATTTTGGCCTGTAACATTACCTTCCTGTCGCTAAGCATTCAGCTCAAACAGAATTTAATGGCGAATGATGTCAGGCGTGTTACTCTGGTGTCCAGAATGGAAAACACATGGGCTCTGTTTTTCTGGATGGCAGTCAATAAGTCAATAAGCGCTTTTAAGAACCTGACTTTCAAGGGGTTTGTACTTTCCTAACTCCACCACCCCTCAACTACACCCCCACCCAGTGTTTTCCATATCCCATTATGGGACTGCACATTTGGAAATAAGCTTGGAACAATTAAAACAAAAAAGTATGTGTTAGGAGTTTTCACTGCTCCTAGGGGATGAAAACAGGAGCTTTCAGCGGGGCCTTTTTGTTGTTTGTAACTTTAAATCATATTTCATTTGACAGCTGCTTTTACCCTAAAGCAGAAGGATACAGCTTTGTGTTTGGCAATTTCTTCTTGAGCTAACTTTCTTTGTTTATTGAAATTCCCTTTTGAATCTCATGCCACTGTTCAGAGTAATATCCTTTGGCTCTTCTCCTTGCTACACTTATCCATAAAAAAAGAAAAAGTTGCCAGACCACTAAACTAGATGGCGCACAGAGAGAGTGGCACAGAATACAAACTGAATATCAGGTAGCGCCTGGCCATGACGCTCACCCTGACTAACAACGCGGACACCTCGATGGCTTACACCATGTCTGCTACGTGACCCTCAAGGCTGCCTGCCTGCCACCACTGATTGCTATGTGTCCACCTCACCGATTTTACTCTTTACTGCAATAATGGGCACAGAAGTGGGCACTGCTACTGTGCTGTCTCTTCTGTTTAGTGCCACTTTTTTGCCGTAGCTCGGTCCTTTTTTGGCTTGTTTACAGTAAGAATTCTCTATTATCATGAATGTCTGGAAATGATTTTGTGCTATTTCTATGTGTTTTTTCCATTGTTTATTAATTTTGTTATTATGACTGTCAGGATATCATGGTTTGGGAATTTGTAGCATGGATTTCTGGTGAAATTAATTTCATTATGGACTTTAGGATTATTCTTTGTATTTACTTTTACATTTTTTCACTTGGCAGCCATTTTTATCCAACGTGACTTACAAACGAGGTCAACATAATGAAATATACATTGGTCTGGCAGACTGTCTGGGAACAATTGTTACAGGACAAGGGTACAATATTGATTATCATAAGCAAAGAGAGCCGAACAAACTACAAGTGAATTATATTTCCTAGGTTAGAAAACTAAACAGCGACCATCAGACAGAAATTCACCCGAAAAGAGAGTCCTTTTGGAATGGAGGTGGAAAGCTCGTTCCATCAGCTGGGAGCTACACATGAAAAGACTCTGCTTTGAGATTTGATGCGACCAGACACCATTCATCACCAGACCTGAGTTGTCAAGAAGAAGCACAGGACCTCACAAGTGTCTCCATATATATAGGAGCTGACCCATTAACTACTCCACAGGCAAGCATCAAGGATTTGAATTTAATATGTGTCACTACAGGAAGCCAATGTAATGATCTGCAAAAAAGAATAACATGGGCTCACCTCGGCTGGTTGAACACCAGACATGCCGCTGCACTTGGAAACATCTGCAGTGGCTTGGATACACATGCCAGTACTCCTGCCAGAACAGAATTGCAGTAGACCAGACATGACAAGACCAAAGTTATAATCGGGAGTTGTGCTACATACTCACTTGGTAGCCTCATGCATAACACTGCGTAGAATTCACACTCTAACATGGCGTACAGATAAAAGCAGAAATGTGCTTATGCAGAAAAAAATCCAGATGCATAAATCTGTGCGAACGCCAACTTCCACGTTCTTCCGCTACATAACTCTCAGTCAGTGTGAAAAGTAACGCACATGCACGCGTCTGCTGTCCCACCCAAACTACTCTCAAAATTACGCCTCTTTGAATATACAAATCAACATAAATAACCCTTAAGCTCAGCCTTCTGTGAAAAGACAATGGCAAAAGCACAAGAGAAAATAGAAGAATTTCAGTGAATACCAAATGGAGGCAAAGAAAAAATACTATTTGTTGGTTTAAACCGTGGTATAAACAACAAAAGGAAGTTGATCGAGTGACATAGCGTGTCTGAGAAACTCGAAAGCTCAAGTTCACAAAGTCGCACAGTGCCCGAAATAAAAAAGAAGTTGTCAGATATCAAAGTCGCCATGAGAAGGCGAATTACAGCCCACCGTCTGAGTGTCATATGAGAGCTTATTAGGGTACAGAGAAAAAAAGGCACAGTGTGGGGAAAAAAACACAAAATCTCAACTTTAATCTTTAAATTTCCACTTTAATCACATAGTTTATTTTGTCATTAAAGTAGAACATCATAAACTTCATTTTAAAATCGTTTAATTTCACTAGTTTCTCAAATCCCATCGTAACTAAAGTAGCACGTTAAATGCTTTGTTTTGTATTTGATCTTCTATGTGCTCTATGTGTGTGAATCACTATGTGCTTCCGGGCTTTCTCTTCCACCGACAGGACACAGAATCCATTACATTCGTGATATTACAGCTCTCTGAATAACTAAAATAATGAGAAGTATATGTGATAGCATTTTCATGATGATAGGAGTTAAAGCATGTTATTAAACATGGGAACATGGTGGTGCAGTGATAGTTCATGCCTCACTGCAGATGCTTGCTGCGCCATGCGCGACCTTCGATGAAATATTTTGTTGTAGCAGTACTGTCTCTTTCAAACGTACTAACTTCCAATTGCTGTCCTTACTTTTCTTTCTCCAAATACCCAATCGCCGTACAATCAGCTCTGTAATAGATGTTAAGCCATATGTAAGCTTAGAACGCCAATTCTTTAAAACTTTTAAGGAACATTGAAATATCTTCGTATTGTTTAATTATTCTGTCCATCTATCCTTCCAGTGTTGCGCCAGCACCAGCAAGAATACAGCGCAAGGCGGGAACAATCCGTGAACGGAGCACCAGCAACTCGCTAGCGCTGCGGCACCGTATCCTCACATGTTTAATATGTTTTATAGATTATTTAAATGAAGTTAAAGTTTTATCTGTATAATAAACATAGTTGGCTGCATTTCATCTTAAAAATGATATCATTATCATATGTAAATATGTGCTTTATAAAGTAACTCAGGTTGTGCAATATAATAACTATCGCAAGTTTACAGTGAGTTAATTGTACTTATAAGTACAAACAGTTCTACAAAGATCACTTGATGTACTGATTGAGTGCGTTTAGAGTTCTTGGGATGAAACTGTTTCTGAACCGCGAGGAAAGGCTCTGAAGCGTTTGCCGTATGAGAGCAGTTCAATAGGCAGCATGGCTGAGGCAGCGTGTTCTAGATGCTTTTTCCAATCAGCTGCTAAACTGTGATTCCCCACTCAGATACAGTGATATAAATACTCCGAGTGGTGCAGTGTGAGTAAAAGATGAAAAAGATGATTCGCTGTGGCAACTCCTAACGGTAGCAGCTGAAAGAAGAAGAAGAAAAAGGTGCAGTGAGAGTAACAACACTAAAGCAGCTATGGTATTTAAAATAGTTTGACCATTCTGTGGACCATTATATTGTTACAGGTTAATTACAATCAAATGCATTAAACTAATAAACAGTATGCAGTTAATTTCAGTGTATTTATAAAGCTGCGTCAGGTATGTGGATCTAAAAAAGAAGGGGAATCCACACAGGAACAGTAGCACTGCTTTGACGCTGGGTGCCGCCAGTCTGCAAAACCAAGTGGAGAACTTGCGTACGCCAGGGTATGAGCTACCGTGGAAATGTACGTGGCTTTATGCAAAGTTTAGGTTTTACACATCGTGATTTGAGCGTGGGAACGTTCATACGTAACATTTTTCTGCGTACGCACTGTTTATGCATGAGGCCCCTGATCTTGCACATGTATAGAGTGAATCTGCATGACCAAGAGACCATTACAACATGGTCAGTGAAGGACAGCTGGTCATTGATCAACGCCCCAAGGCTGCATACAGACTTGACGGGTGTTAGCAATAGTGAGAATAGACAGACGAGCTGGGACAACAGGAAGGAAGGTCCGCTTTTACCAGGTTGAGCCCTTGATGGTGTTTACCACTATGACATTTTCCGTCTCTGTTTTTAGTGAATGGCATAGTCATTTTGTAAATTTTTTAAAATTCTCTTTATTTGAACTCAAAATAGCTCAATCTGATTAAAACAAATTTCAAACAAAAAAACTTCCAGCAATCAACCTCAGTCAATAAAGACAGCAATGCAAATAGACTGATCTCCATCTAAAACAGTTTTGTGTGTGTGATAAATAAAAAAGTTACAAAAAACCCAGCATGTTCACTTTAGAATTAGATTAATGAGCTCTTGTCAAGTTCTAACAACACTTTGGACAGATCTTCATGAAGAGAATCAGATTTTTTCCAATTAGAGATAATATGGAACATCCTCTTTCTAAGTTACTTACAGCAAGTGGATTGGCATTCTTCCAGTCTCTGTGTGGTATGGGACATTACAATCCATTTTTATTAGCACACTTTCAGCCCATGGGGTATTACCAAAATATTGGATTTAAGATGTTAGTTTAATGCATTAAGAAGGAAAAAAGTCACAAATTATTTAATAGAGGTGACCTGGAGAAGAAATGCTGTTAAACATACTAGGAATCAGAACTAAAGATCCATCCTATATCTCACCAAACCAGAAACAGAAATTCCAAATTGCATTCGAATACCAGACCCTAAGATCTTCAACTGTGAACCAAAATGGAAATGTGAAGTACACACACCTACTTAAAGACTTTGTTTTCATTCACAAACTCGGATGACAAGGAAGTGCATGGTGACGACCTTTTATCCCTTCACAGCAATGATGGATAAAGTGACTTATCATCTTCTGTCATTTTTTCCTGAATCCTTTGTGTGTTTTTAAATTATATTGTACCTATTTTTGATGAGGGTCATGCATAGAGAATGAATTTTTAATTTCAACCTTGATACCGTTTTGTTTTACTAATGGCCACCACTGTGTTGGGGTTTTTATGTCACCTATTTCCATTCAAGTCAATCCCATGATGCATTGGGACAGCACGGTGGTAAAAAGGTCACCCGAGATGGTCCTCCATACCCCAAATTGGATAAAAAATACTATTTTCTGTGTGCAATCTTCATGTTTCTTTTGGTGCTTTACTTTTTGCATATTCATTTCTGACTTCCAGCTTTGATATACACTCTGTTTCATGAAGTATGTACAGTATTTCCTCCCTCTTTACTCCTAAAAACTTCAGTGACTATCACACCTTCATCTTGTTCTTCATAGCAACATATTAAGTACTGTCCCACAAACTGGAAACACCAACTGGAAAAACAAAATGGCGTCAATAAAGACACAAAATATTTATACTCTTGTCTAAAAGGCTTCCAATCTCAAAATAAATGCCAAAAATGGATTCTACACCCCAAAATGAAAATGAGAAATGATTTTATATCCAGATATTCAAATAAAATGCCTAAAATAGTTTAGTAAAGGACATTCCCAAACCATTTGACCTAGTGATGAAGGTGACTGATGGCATCACTCACTGGATGGATCTTGTCCTGGGTATTTTACATTTAACATTTTAAATGAGATATATGTGAGTGGGGAAAGTATTTTATTTAATTATAATATGCTTGGCACATATGGGATTAGTATGCATTTTTGAATGGAATTTCTTTTTGAAATTTTTATTTTAAGATTGTGTTCCCATCATTCCCTAACATCAATAAAGTGTGTATTCCCTGACATTTTTTGATTTACTCTGGAGATGTTGTCTGAATTTTCATCCCTGTTAGTAGGTTTCACCTTAGGGATGGATGTGGGTGAGAAGTGCAGGAAGTGTGGCAGACTGCTTTTATTAATGGTTCTAATTTATAGGTAGAAGAAAAAGTATGTATCTGGAATACTGCATTTATAGCTTGCTTCTTCAAAAGATGCAATTCTATTATCAGTATAGAGATTATGGCGTTATTTCAGTGCCACTATTCTGAGCACACGTAAAAAAATATTGCAAGTGCAAGTGTTGCATTTTGAGGAGAAATTTATTTTGAGCGTACAAAAGCTGAATTTGAGTGAACAAAATTCATTGCTGCGTGCAAAAAATGTATTTCAGTGTTTGCACTTATCCATATACACACACACAATAGCACCCCCTCTCGCTCAGTTTTTTCATTTGCGCTTGCTCGCAATGTGTTGCTTGCGCTCACAACATTCTCTGCTGCAAGCGCTCAACTCTCTGTACACCGTTATAAGTGTGCCACAAAACCAACCAATCACAGACTTGGTTTCAAAAATTCTGATTGGCTCTTACGGTCTCCAATCAGCTCGCTAGCTGCTGCATTCCGGAAACAGTCCGAAATGTAGCTAAATCCAGCTAAACTCAATTAAACCCCAATTTGCGGATAATATCTTTAATTATTTTATTTTAAAATATATTATTTGTTAAGACTATCGTTGGTGTAGTACTCTCCCAGTCAATGCCTGGATCCTGAAGCTCCTTCAAATCCACAAACATATATAATAGTCATTATTCCAGAATAGGTACTTTTGGGAGTAATGTTATTTTGTGTAAGCGTTTTTTCCAATAAATACAACAATTTAAAAAGAATGCCTTTGTTTTCATGTTCTTCTTACTGTGATTTACATTAGTGGTAATTGATAGGCAAGAATGTATAAAATCACCAGAAGCATCTCGCAGATGTGCCACAATGAATGCAGCAGCTAGCGAGCTGATTGGAGACCGTAAGAGCCAATCAGAATTTTTGAAACCAAGTCTGTGATTGGTTGGTTTTGTGGCACACTTATAACGGTGTACAGAGAGTTGAGCGCTTGCAGCAGAGAATGTTGTGCAAGCAACACATTGCGAGCAAGCGCAAATGAAAAAACTGAGCGAGAGGGGGTGCTATTGTGTGTGTGTATATGGATAAGTGCAAACACTGAAATACATTTTTTGCACGCAGCAATGAATTTTGTTCACTCAAATTCAGCTTTTATGCGCTCAAAATAAATTTCTCCTCAAAATGCAACACTTGCACTTGCAATATTTTTTTACGTGCGCTCAGAATAGTGGCACTGAAATAACGCCATAAGAGATGGCAAAATATCAGAATCCTAAACATCTTCTATAGATTGAATACTACATGGGTTTGAGAAGGTTGAAATAGGTGAGAATCATGTATAGGGGAAACAGGTAGCAATTACTCTGCACTAAAATGTGTCCTACATTGGTACCATATCTTTAGTAAATGGTGAACCACTGGATTGCTGGTACATTGATGATAATTGGTGTTGACTGCAAAACAGAGCCGGTCATACAATGAAGATTTAAAACCCAATTTCATTCTGGTTGAAATCGAGGCAAGTGTACAGCAGAGATTGTTAAACTAATGTCATAGTTTTAATGTCAGTATTCCCCCTTGTTTGATTCATGGCTTGGAGAATCATGGACGATTGTCATGGGGCTAGGGTATTCGAGGAACATCACAACCCAATTCATAAAAGATTTGTGATCCATTACCAATAAATACAACAGTAAATGAGACCTGTATTTTACTGGGTTTCGACAAAGCAAAGTTTTTAGAAACCCTTGTACAGAGTATTGGACTTCAGCTATTTTCCAATATTTTGTTGTGTAAATATTTGCAATCTAGTATTAGAACTGAAAGTTAGGTAGCATCATGCCACCTTGTGAGTCAGATCTTGCAGTATCATCTTTTTGATGTGCGACTGTTTTGAACTCCACATAAATGGTTTTACAATTGAGTCTTACTTCTAAAAAAAAGATTTGTTGACGTATATTGGGGTTAGGGTGGCACGGTGGCGCAGTGGTAGCGCTGCTGCCTCGCAGTTAGGAGACCCGGGTTCGCTTCCCGGGTCCTCCCTGCGTGGAGTTTGCATGTTCTCCCGTGTCTGTGTGGGTTTCCTCCGGGCGCTCCGGTTTCCTCCCACAATCCAAAGACATGCAGGTTAGGTGGATTGGCGATTCTAAAAATTGGCGTGGGTGTGTTTGTGTGTGTCCTGCGGTAGGTTGGCACCCTGCCCTGGATTGGTTCCTGCCTTTTGCCCTGTGTTGGCTGGGATTGGCTCCAGCAGACCCCTGTGACCCTGTATTCGGATTCAGCGGGTTAGAAAATGGATGGATATTGGGGTTAGATATTAATTTTGACAAAATTGACTTTCCCAGCTATAAGAAGATGGAGAAGATCCATTCATTAATATCTTGTTTGATGTTTTCCATTGTCTAGTAAAGTTGAATTGGGCTTTAGGTTTCTTTGGAGGGAACACGAATAATGCTTGTCTTAAGAGTTTTTGGCACAATTTGATTTCCTTTATCTTTTTTAAATATTTCTCACACTAATGGTGCTAAATGAGTTGAAAACACTTTTATTGAATTTTCACTGGATAGCCATCTAGGCCTTTGGCTGTTTTGCTCTGCAATGAACTGTTATCTTTAAAATTCAAAGGTTACTCAAGCTGTTCTGCACAGAGAGGATCAAGCTGTAGAATTTGTATTTTGTCAAAAAAACCCTTAGCTTTGGCCTAGTCTTCTTTACATTATGAAAACTGTAGGGACGTTTGTATTTGTACTGAAATATGCCACTCATTTTTCTGTGCTTCCTAATGTTATTTCCTAATAAATTATTAATCTCTCTGCATTGAGATCTTGCTAGTTGTTTAATATGTGTAAATATAAGAGTGACTGGAAACAGTTACTTTGAGTCTTGCTGGAATTCAAAAGTCCTTTTCATGCCAGTTGTAGCAAACAAGTCAATAAAGAAATGAATTGGATTGTTTCCTAACAGAAACCCTTACTGTATATTGTCTGATATGAAATAGCACATTTTGATGTTTGAGCTTCATGGATTTAGATTTCTGGGTGGATGACAAAGAGTAACAGTTGTCTTCTTTAAAGTCCTCGGTCAAGATTTTAGAAAATAGTTCTGCTGCAAATTGCACTGGATTGCTAGATTCTAGCATTTCTGGCAGGCCCACAATTCTGAAGTTTTAGCTCTATCCTCAAACTCCATAAATTCTTGTTTTTCATTTGGTTTCTAAAGCACTTAATCTTTATCAGCTGTGATTGCCAGTTGTTCCAATGAAATGAGTTCCAAACTCTTTAATTTCTCAGTTTTACTCATTTTATTCTTTCAGCTTTACGTTGACAGTGTTTTTTTGAAAATACATACCTTCTAATATTTGATATCCTGGCACGATTTGCTCAGTTCAGCATTCATTGCCTTCAAATCCCAAACACAATTACTCTAAAACTTCCATATAATATTCCACACTGTGCTCTGATGGCTTTGTGTGACCATTTGCTGTAGATGCTAGGGTGACACATGGTGTGTTTGTTAGGGATTTAAATGGAGATGCTGAGGAACACCTGGTTTAACTTTGCAGTTTATATGAAACTGCTGTTTGCATCATCACTTTGAAACAAAAACCCAGCAGGTATTTGTTCAAGTGGCAGAGATGTAAACTAAAGGGTTAATCAAAAGAATTGTTTACAAGGCTGAAGCCATTTACAAGGATCAGGACAGTGGGTTCAGCAAAGTCAAAACAAAAAACAAGTTGAATAAAAAGAGAATTACAAAGGCATTTCATTAAAATGTGTCTGGTATACATGCAGAAACAAAACAGCTAATTTGCTATGAACACCAGAGGTGAGGAAGTCTTTTTCTAGAGCACTATTATTCAACTGGAGTCAAAATACTATGATAGAAAATTGAGTCATGAAGAAAAAGCTAAAAATTATAATCCAGAATGCCAGAGCATATATCACCAAATCACACTTGTTTGTAGGTCAAATCCAAGACCATGGGCTACTGGTGCTGTGCTGAAATTTGTAAGCAAGCCTTCAAATCTTGGTGCCTCATGGGAGGTGGTCCTTAACAATCAGGCCAGGTCTCACAGCCACCCTTTATCTGCCCACAGAGATTTTAAAATGGTGGTGCAACACATTTAAATATTTTTTAAAAATGTAAATATTTCTCATGGAAAGTAATTAAAACACAAACATGAAAATAAAACTTGAAAATTCAGCATTCAAAATATTAAAAGCTTCATGAACTCAAAACATTTATCTAAACCAAAACATATTTTCCAATTCTTAACAAGTATGGTGGCACCCCAGTAAAAAAAATGGAATAACAATAAACTGAAGTATAATCATGATGAAAACATAACTGGTCTGAACTGAGTCAGTACTATAATGAGAAAGGGATGTAAAGCCACTGAAAGACTTTATGGGCCAGGCCAGGCCAGGCCTCCTTTGCCTGCCAAGGAAAGCCCTCATCCCATCGGGTAAAACCCAGCTCTACGCAGGTCCAGAAGGGGTTGTAAGCCTCAAAAATACAGGTCCTAAAATATCAATACATGTCTCACAAAGAGGTAAAACTGTAAAAAGAAAAATCACAAAGGAAAACTTTATAAAGTAATATTCAAACTAGCGAATAAGCCGCAAAGGATCAAAAACAAGTAACAAGGAATTGCCAAACGGGAACCCTGAGTGAACAAGTTTAATATGTTATCTGGAAAGAGACCAAGAAACAGAGCCAAGCAACTACAAAGCACCACAGCTGAGCTCTCTGAACTTTGACTTAAATAGCTCAGAGGCGGGCTCAGGAGTGATGACATCGGGGCCCCGCCTCCTTAGGTACCACCCACAAAATATAAGGGACATGGAAACATATTTAAACACTAAATAATTAAAGAAAGTGAGGTGAAAGAAAAATATTTTAAATGAATAAAAATGGAAAACAGAAACAAAGAAGCAAATAAACTTGTTAAATAACAACAAAAACATTAAATACTTGAGTAATATGAGGGATGTTCAAAAGGTTTCCACACTTTTCTATTTTCTTTGGAAATGGTGATGGCAAGAGGAGTAGTAATTGGGCATTAAAAAGTTGTAACGACATTGGGAAAATTGCATTGCAAACAAATGTCACTTTATAGAAAAGTAAAAAAATTGTTTTTGAAATTCTTAATAGAGTTTAAAAAAAAGTGTGGAAACTTTTTGAACGTCCCTCATACTAACCCTTTGATTACTGTTTTATGCTCCTATTTAGTCGCTTCATTTTGTCTTCTGGCTTAAGAATGCTTGCTTGCATTTTTGTCAATGAACGTGTTTTCCCCTTTTTTGTGCCTTCTTTCTTCTGGTTAATATTAAGAATGCTCCAAACTCTTTTGATTATGACCAGGGTGTTTGTAATGTTTCCAAGTTTATTCACTCTGTAAGGATCCAAACAAAACAACAATGCAGGTGGTTGTTGTTCACTCATGAGAAGTGATGGTGATGCTTTGGAGATGATAAAGTGAAAATCTCTAAAATGTGGCATTGCCATTAATTTCAGGTGTACGATAGAAAGGGGACACTAAAAGAGAATGATGTTTAGGACGTGTGTGAGGTCCTGATGCGTTGCTTATTAAATGTGTCATTATTAGTTTTTGTTATTATCATTATGTAGGTGATATTATTACATCTCCATCTTGAGGATTTTGGAGTCCCCAAAGACACCCACTGGAACAGGAGTAGCAGATACTAAACTAAGTAGTAGGCTCTAAACCTCTATGCGCTTAAGTTTCATTTATAAATAAGACTCATTAGCAGCTTTAAGGCTGCGTTAACACTGCACCTCAATTTTAGTTTTTTCACTTGTATGTGGCACATATCTTATTTTTTTATAGAATTGAAAATACGAATTTGGGGTGACTGATGCCAGCCAGTACAGTCTATTTACTACACATCTTTTGATGGAAATGCTGTATTTTTCCACACCAGTATTGACTCCTCTCTTATGTCCACAGGTTTCTGTTGAAAGATAGAGCAGTGATAATTGTACTAAAAACAACAGCTACAATTTTTCACTTTCTCTTTCTTGTCATCATGAACTGATGGATAGCAGATGTCCTGTGCTGTGCTGATACTCGTGTTAAGCAGCACAGTACCCAGCATGCTGTTGGCATTCTTAATGCGCTACAAGGTCGCACTGGTCTGATGAATTTGTTGGTATGCGGGGCACATTCAGGATTAATATCTGTACATATTCATATCAGATTTGAATCACTTGCTAAATTAATTTGAACTGCCAAAAGAAAAACTGCATATGAGTCCAAAATCAGAATCACTTTTAGCTACAGTATGAATGTAGGCTAAATTGTCAAGGTGTGCAAGAGTGAGCGTGTTTATTAATGTGTGCTAAGATCGACTGCCTCTCCAAAACTTTATAATGAATCTTTAAGATGAAAATTATGGTACCTCTTGGGAAGTCGTCTTTACCAACCAGGGAAAGTCTTGTAGGAGCCTGTTATCTGTTTATAGAGATTCAAAAATGGTGGTGTGATGCACACAAAAATGAAACAAAACAAAACAAAAAAAAAACATACTGGTGAAAATAAAGCTGGCAATTTCAGCTTTCAAAATATTAAAGTGCCATGAATTGAAAAAGTCCCATGGTCTGATGAATTTGCTGCACATGATATCTGCACCCACTCACAGTGGGCTACAGTGTGAATGTAGCCTAAATTGTTGAAGTGTGTCATGTGTATTAATGTGCTATAAGACTGACTACCTCTCCATCCAGGGCAAATCCTGCCTTGTGTCTGATGTTGCTGGGAAGACTCCAACCCTTGGAGACCCTAAAACTGGCTTCAGTGTCTAAAAACAATTGAATAAAATAACATGAATGAAATCAAATCTGTAGGACTCTGGGATGGTCAACATGGGACCGCAGAATTTGTAGTATTTCTCAAGATTGCTTGGCTGAACTTAAACTCTTAGTCTGTTTCAGATGGAGTAAATCAGTTTTGTTTACATATGAAGGCTTTGAGGGTCTTAGAAGTTACTGAGGATTGCTTATATCCACACGGATCCTTTTAGACTGGCTAAGTCACCCTGTTTTATTAACACCATTTGAATTGAATTAGACTATGAAACGCAAATCTAATAAACCAAATAGCAAAATAAAAAAAAGAGAGATATACAATCCCAAATGTTTGTGCTGGGCTTGTAACATCACTTCAAAAGAGGCCCACTGAATGAACAAGCTAATTAAAAGGGCAGGCTCAGTTATAGAATTGCACTCTGGGGGGCATAGCAAAGGAGAGAGTGAAAACAAGCCTTTATGAACAAAGTTGCACATCCTCTCTCTGATGCAATCACACTGAGGACTTTCAGCCAGCACAACTGTGTCAAGAGACACCACTGGTGCTCCTTTATACCAACAGCAATATGGTGGCCCAAAGCCTCACTGACTGTGACAGCCAAGTCAGAATGGTTCATTATTTTTAATTTTTCTTGCTTTATAGTCATTTTGGTGTGTGTTCAGACCAAAGTGTATGTGTTTATTATTTATTTATTTACTTACCTATGTATTTATTAATTTATTTATTTAATGAGCTTATGTAAAAAGCCAAATATCCCCATGGGGACAAATAAAGTACTATCTATCTATCTATCTATCTATCTATCTATCTATCTATCTATCTATCTATCTATCTATCTATCTATCTATCTAAGAAAGTAAGGGTCTTAAAACTAGAATTACCAAAGCTTACGGAAAAACTCGTAAATCTGGCCCACTTTAAATCGCTCACACCTCTCCATTCAGCATCTTTTGTCTTGTAAATATGTCGATAATCTCAAACAGCAAGCAGCCTGCTATATCACCCCCTCTGCCGCTGGAGAAACTGCAAAAACCTCTCCTAACTGAAGCCTTGTTTATCAGGGAGTCAGGTACCTAGAGCAGTATATGCTAAAAAAAAATATAGCGTTATTTGGAACCCATACATTTCATGTGTGTTCCGTGTCTACAAAGATCTACTATCTATGTGTAGGATGACAGAAATGTTGAACACATACCTAAAAGACAAACTTTTTCCAAGTTTTAATGCTAACAACAAAATTTTGACATGAAGTGTATAATGTGTGAAGATTGAAGTCCAAATATCAAATTAGCACTTTCACAAAAGGTACCAGTATAACAGAACAAATGCACTTTTTTAAACTATAACTCAACAAAAAGAAATTGGGTTAAATTAAAAGCATTACTTACCTCTGCAGTAACATTCATGTCTCTGGTGACTCTTCCTATGAAGTCAGTAGACAGATTGGGAGAGTATAGGGGGTCATGAGGTCGCTGGAAAGGGGTGTGTGGCGCTCCTGATATCTCTGCTAAAGGATGAAGGGTCAAGTCTTTAGAGTCCGCGTGCTTCCTGTCTTGCTATATGGTTGCGAGACATGGATGCTATCCAGTGACCTGAGATGAAGACTGGACTCCATCGGTGCTGTGTCTCTTTGGAGAATCCTTGAGTACGCTGGTTTGACTTTGTGCTGAACGAGTGGATGCCCATGGAGTTCCAAATGAAGCACATTACCAGCATTGTGAGGGAGTGTCAGTTACGACTCTACGGCCATGTGGTGAGATTCCGAGAGGATGATCCAGCTTGCAGGATCTGCATTGATGAGGTACCTAGACCTGGCCAAGGAGATGCCCACATAACACCTCGATGCGGCAAATAGATGGTCATTTCTGGAGTGTGGCAATGGGCCGTGTGTCTGCCTGTTGGATTGCCAACTGGGATCCCAAGTTGTTTTGTCGTGTGGTGGATGCGGCAATGCTGTGTACCAGTGCATGCTCCCCAACCTGACCTGATCTGTCCTGAATGTATGCTTATTTGGTTAAATCGGCTGTTCTTCTCAATACTGTTTTAATAAATTACACTGAGCCAATTTAGACTGAAAAATCTGCACAACATGTACATTGATGGAATATTGGAGGAAAATCAGAAAAACCCAGACAGGGACAACCTGCAAATTTAATACAAGTTGTCAATTAAACCAGCAGTACTAACCATGCTGTGACCGATTTCCTTTAATTTGTCTGTTTCTACATTGACATTGTCATTCCAGGACAGTCATTTATCTTCAAACAATGAGCTTTAAATTGAATCTGTAACATTATAAAGCAAGAACTGCGCAAAAACAAGTGCAAAATACCCTTTTTAAACATTGTGACACTGTCTATGTGAAATGTCAAAGTGGTTGGTTCAAGTCTCACCTGGATACAAGCTAAGCTTCTTCACCAAATGAGCTTGATGGACTGAATGGTGTCTCATTTGTTATGTTCTAGGCCTTCTTTCACCATTTATGAGGGCGTATGTAAAATCGTACAAGTGTGGAAGGAAAAAATCCGTTATTATTTATATTTCTGAAGATAGACTACTGTGCTATGACAATAGTGCCAATACGACTATTAAAGGATGTGCCATGGTGTGTCTTTATGTGTAAAGCCTCCGCTTCATTTAAAGCTGACTGGTTGAATGTACATTACTGCTTTGGAATGACAGCCCTTAATGTTTTTCCCTGTAACATCAGTAACTTGATGACATCAGATTGGCCAGCTAAACAGTAATTACTCTGTTCTGCTAACTTTTCATTGGTTGTCTCCCAAAAACAAATGAAATTATTTAATCAATTCTTCAAAATATTTGTTTAACTGTCAAAAAGAGTCATTGCTCCTGCATTTTAAGTGCTTGCCTCTGCAGTTTTCCAATTGCATGCCTACAGAGAGAGCGAGAGAGTAAACTGATGATTCAGATTTAATATTGGCTAAATGATGATTCAAATTTAATCCTGGCTAAACTCACTGATAGATTTTCAGTACCATCCTTGAGGTAATAAATACACAAAAATAGCTTACGCTCATAAATCCCATTACATTGAGTTGACTCCAAGTAATGAAACTGTGTAAAGCAGGCCTTGGCGAGGGTCATCACAGGACATGGTCTGATGTTTATGGGGTTTACTCCATAGGATTGCAGTCTTTAAACATTATTGGAGGTAAAATTGTCTCAAGGTTCCAGCAGCCCAGCCTGACCACTTCCTTTGTGGCCCTTTACAATTCGTCTGTGTGGATTTTATCTGCCAAGTTTCTTTCATCAGGATTTCCAACTATCCACTGTCACCCACATGCGCATGGGAGGCGGCTAAAGGACTCGAATGAAGGTAATTCCATGCCGGACCAAGGGAGGGTGGAGCGCATTAACCATTTCTCTTTTTCTCCTGCAAACCAGTCGTGGGAAATCCTGCCTGGCCCCGATGGCATCACTTCTGGGCCCGACAACATCACCTCTGATGACCTCATTTCCTCTGCATAACTTTAACACTGCCATTTTGTTACCTATACATCAGTTCCATTTTGAACTCAGTAAAAACTTGTTTCTTTGCCTTGCCAGCAACAAATTTCAATATACGGGGTTGCTACCCAAACCTTTTTGTGGCTCTTTTACTTTCTGTTGTGACACCACCTTCTCAGTGAGCACTGAGTAATTCAAGGACATTAGGACTCAAATCTTACTCTGCTTTCTCCCATTGTCTGTGTGTCCACATCGCTAAACCACATGATCTAAATAATTCAGCAACTCTAAACAGAGCAAATATGACAACATGCACATGTGCCTTGTGCGAGAATGGCAGTATGTCCAATGTTGATCAAAATGAAAATTTACTTTATTGGTTAGGTACACTAACAGGTACAAGGAATTTACCTTGATAACCCTGATGCAACATACAAAGACAACACAAAATATAAAAAGAGATACAACAGAATAAAATAAAAAAGACCCAGGGTGTGCAGTGTGGAACATGACCTGGACACAGACAAGTAGACACGTTTGCATCACCCCACACATGTTTATTATACAGTGCCATATTTACAAAAGTGCTCACAGTCCCCAAGTTCCCAAAGTCCTGGCCACAAAAAAACAATGCCTTCTCTCTTCAGGCCGCCTCCTAGTCTACTCCAAGACCTTGTCCGTTTTCCACCCGACTCAAGTCATCCTATGAAGGGAGGCGGCCCCTTTTATAATCACCCGGATGTACTCCAGGTGCTTCCCGGCAATCTTCCACCGGCACTCCCCAGTGTGGCGGAAGTGCACGCTGCATTCCCGGAAGTACTCTGGGTGTCCCTGCTCCTCTTCCCCCCAGCACTTCCGGATCTGGCGGAAATGCTGAGGTCCAGGGCTCCCAAGGCATTGTGGCGCCCCCTAACGGTGACCACGGGCCCCTACAGGGTTGAGCTTCAAAGGCACCATAGGCACCAGGGCGGTCGCCCCCACATGGTCTGGGGGAGGCGTGAGCCCTCCTCCGGTCCTCCTGGGCATCATGGCTGGGTCGTCCCCCCAGCCATCTGCAACAGCAGATATATATGTATATGTACAGTATATACATTCACTTGGCTAGTCAGAATAACTGCATATGGAAAACAACTTCCCTTCTGTTTACCAGTGGGAAGTATTTGGAATGGGTGCTACCCTGGGAGAGTTGAATCAGCAGGACACTTCCTTACCCTGGACTTGACTTGAGTGGGTGGTTTGTTACAAGCTGTGATCTTTTCGTAAGCTGTGATGATGCACTGCAGATTAGTTTTAGCCTGACTTTTGCACAACTGTGCATATTTTTTCCTTCTGTAAGAAAGTCTGTAATCCAATGACAGATTGAACTGGGCAGGCGTGTTTCTTATCTGAGAATAGACAGTATTGAAAACAAAGTAAAGGTCCGCAAGCAGGATCTTCAGATATGCTCCTGGCTTATCAAGGTGTTAGTAACTAAAGAGGATGCCTTGGATGGAGTGTAGTCAGGAGTGATTATGGCCTCTACCACCCTAAAAATAATTCAAAGATAGTTTGATAATAGGTGGTTGATGGAATGGATGACAGTTTCTCTAGGCCACTATGACTGACGTCCTGTAAGAGGTTGGTTTCAGCCTTGTACTCCTTACTGCTGGGATAGCCACTAAATTTCTTATCATTTTGTCACAGGCTTAGTGAGTTATAAAAATAAATGGAATAATATGTGTCTTATCATAAACTTTATATCATTAAGTTGATCTAAGCTTCAGAATTCCATACTTCTGGTCCATAGTTTGGAGTATTTGCTTTGGGTGTTGTTTGAGAATCTGAAGTGGCTTGACAGGTTTTATAGTTCAGCCTGGCTTATTGCTCTAAGTTAAATTTATTTCTTATGTATTTAAAGTTTTCATTTTTATTTAATAATTCTGTTTTCTAATTCCTTCTCTGTAAAATGTTATTCTTTAATCTCACTTTCTTTAAATATTTATTGTGTAACTATGTTTCTCTGTGTGAACTACTATGTCCCTTGTATTTTGCGGGTTGTTCCCCAAGAGATGGGACCACCCTGATGTCACCACTCCATATATTTAAGTCAGTGCTGAGAGAGCTGAGGTGTGGTGCATTGCAGTTTGCTTGGTGTCTCAGTGCTTATTGTGTTTCTTTGTTTGGGTGTTCTGTTTTTTTGGTCCCTTTCTGCTCAGCTTATTGGATTTCTCCAATCTGCATTAAGTATTTGGACTTGTTCACGTGGGATCATTTGTTGTCATATCTTTATTGCTCCTTTATGGGGTTTTGTAGCATTTTTGCTATTTTTTAAATAATGGTTCCTCTGATGTTGCATGCACACTACCTCCCTTGCAATGATCTTACTGTGGGGTTTCTTGTGTTTCATAACTGAGGATAAAACGGGGTGGTAGACAGAGAGACACACAGATAAAAACCAATGAAGGTAAATTGACAGATCTTAATTAAAACATGGTGATATCAAAAGTATCAATAATTAAAGTTCAGTGAAAATCAAAGGAGTTTATCAAAAATTATTTCAACTACTCAAACTACTCAGCTGCTTAAACTACTCCAACATTTGAAAAACGCAACAAAAACGCATCCTTTGCCTTCTTCTCAATCAGGCTTCTCAAGAAAACAAAAGGAATTCCAAATAGAAAAATAACTTGAACAAAAATCAAACAAACGTCCAGCTCACCACTTTATCCCCACTGTCAATACTAGGGGACAATTAACAGACCACACACTCCCCTTCTTTTTATTAAATTGCTCAGAAGAGTTCCCCGGCACCATCCTCTGCTCACAGAATCACAGCAACAAGAGAAGATGTAGACGACCTCTAGTGCCAGTTTTCCCATTTTATATGACTGTGGGATTGTGTCCTCCAATCCCTGCAGACGCCTCTCCAGCCCTTTCCCATTGTCTTGCATGCCTACACGTAACTTATATGCTATGCGCTTCAACCAGGAAGGAACTCTCTATATCTGCAAAGTCACGCCACATGTTCAGTAATTCCTCTCTGATAAATATAAGGGATTTTCAAAAATTCTCCCCACTTTTTTTAACTATTACCAGGGTTTGGAGTTGTACGTCATCGTTCAGCTGTCTGTGACACTCGTTGGCTATACGAGGTGCCAGTCAACCCCAGACCCGTCGTAATTGGCCAACTTAGGTGTCAATCAGAAGCTAACACTTCCGTGTAACATGCTGTAGCATGGTTATCGCCGACAGAAACAAATTATGTCTGATATGATCAATAGAAATGAAAAAAAATGACGTAGCTAGTCTCAAGTTATGAAACGTTTTCTGGAGTTTTTGTCCCTTTGAGGATATATCGTGTGTTTTGGTCCTAATCGTTTTACTAGATTATATTCGCTGGAGCCTTACGGACAGAATGAGACCAATACTGCTCGGAAATATTGATGTTTGACTTGCAGGGGGTCTTTAAAGGTAGGGAAAGTCAACTCTTAAAAGTATGTACTTCTCTGTAAAAAAGGCTTTAGTGTCAGTGCTGTGGTTGTTGTGTGTCAAAATGGTTTATATCATCGGTAAGACGAGACTTTGAAGTTTCATTTGATGGGTAGTATGTCGAGATGCATGACAGATGGGCATGCACACATGGCTGTAACGGCGTCAAAACGCTGTTATGTCCCGGGACCGGTACGTGTGCGCGTTAAGGGGTTAAGAATTTCAAAAATAAATTACATCACTTTTCTACATAGTCACCTTTGTAAATTTCCCAGCGTCGTACCAACTTTTTAATGCCCAATTACTACTCCTCTTGCCTTCACCGTTTCCAACGAAAATATAAAAATGCAAAAGCTTTATGAACGTCCCGTGTAGATCTTTTTTTCTGCTCTCAGACTCTCAATCACTCCTTCAAAAGGTTTCTCATAACTTTTTTGTTTTACTTCACAGCTTTGTACCTTACGCTGAGATGCCTTCTCTCATCCATAGACGTGGATGAGAGGCATAGAGCTGTAGGACCTCCCTGGACTGTCTTGTACGTGTAAATGCGCCATTTCCTTCACCGGTGCAACTGTCGCAACACCTTCTAACTGCAAAGTCATGACACTAACAATGGAAAAGGTCTATAAATAGTTGCACATACAACACAAAACTGACTCCATGATGCAACCCATCACAATTCCTTTATTTATAAAGATTTTCTTTGAAAGAAACCTTTTACTGTTTTAGATATTTAAGTTTATTTTTGAGGCTTAAACCCTTTTGGGCCTGAGTAAGCTGAAGTAAGCCAGTGGAGCTGACGTTAAGCCCGTTGAGGTGAGGTGTTTTTTTGGAAAGCTAATGGGGCTTGTCCTGGTTTGTGAAGTCTTTCGTAGGGCTCACACTGTCTCTTGCTATGGTTATGACTCCATTTCAGAACGGGTGCAGGGGTTAATTGATTCGTAATGAATAGCTAGCCTGAAAAACAAAACAAAAGTAGAATCTAATTAATTATAACGGTCCATGAATTATCAACTAAGTTTTGTAATTGGTTCACTCTCATCTTACATCTACATGAAGCCATTGTGATGTTTTGCCAAATTCCTGAGAATTTTACCCCATTACCTACTGTGAAAACATCATTGTATTCTTGCAAATACTGCCCACCTTTAAAGGTGGCTGTCATCCTCATGTAAGTCAACCTCTCATGCTCAGCACTTCCTCTTTCCTGGATGATTTCTGAGCAACCAAAGCTGAAGTTAACCAATCAGACCATTACATTAATGGGTGTGAAATTTCATAAATCGTATGCTCATTTTCCTTTATCCCTCTGTGGGTAAAACAACTTCATAATTTCTCAATATGATAGTTAGTTTTAATCTCAAATAGGCCCTATTCTGTAGGATTGTTATTTTGGTTATGACTTTGACTCTTGAGTAACATCTTGCCTATGTGTTGGTTTTCGTTTATAATCTCCTCACAATAATTCTCTGATACGTCAGTGCTATTTTTATTTATTTATTTATTTTTGATCTTTTATTGAATTTATTGAAAGACATACAAGATTCTGTACAATCATTTCAAAACTTAACAAAACTAAATTTAAATCAACCCCTACCCATGAGAAAGAGAGGAAGGCCTACAGCCAGAGTAAAACTACTGAGAGTAGTAAAGAGAGAAAGGTGTCTTTTCCCCCCAATATACTGTAAATTGATTATTCTAAAATATTATTGATTAGGTCCAGCCAGGTTTTAAAAAACTTTTAAACAGATCCACTAAGTGATAATTGAATTTTTTCCAGTTTCAAGTAGTATATAACATCAGTTACCCACTGACTTAAAAGAGGTGAGTTAGGATTCTTCCAGTTGAGCAAGATAAGTAAGTCTACGTGCCAGTAGTGTAGTAAAGGCAATTACAGTTTGTTTGCCCTTCTTCACTTTAAGCCCATCTGGAAGTACCAAAAAACACAGATGTTAATGGGTTAGGAGGGATTGTGACATCCAAGCTCTCTGAAAAGCATTTAAAGATTTTGGTCTAGAATGATATTAATTCGGTCCAGGCCCAAAACATGTGGCCTAGTGAGGCTGGAGCTCAATTGCAACGTTTGCAGATTGGATCTGGCCCTGGAAACATTTTGGACAATCTAAACGAGATAGATGTGCGCATATGGAGCTCGAGTGTATTTTGTGCACAGCTGCCTTCCACTCTATTTCTGAAATGTTGAGTGAGAGATCCTTTTCCCATTGTACACTGGGATCTCTAAAAGGAAGGGACTTTGAAATGGTTTTATATATTATAGAAATGCTGTCCGAGTCTTCAAGACTGATCAATATCTCTTCTGGAACAGAAATAGGTGGGAAGTGAGGAACAATGGGCAGATTTTGTTTAGAAAAAAATTCTAATTTGTAGAGTGTAATTGTTCATAGGATGTATAGACATTATTTCTATACAAATCTTTGAATGATTTAATCCAATTTGTTTTACAAACATTAAAAATTGTGTAAGAGCTTCGTTAATAATCTTAAAAATCTTCAATGCTGCCTTGCAACCTTACATCTAAGCCATGACCTCTGCCTGTGTTTATCAAGTGTCTCAGAGTAGGAAAATGGCCCTAAATGACTCAGAAATCTCTGACTGATGCAAATTTAGTCCTACTCTTAGAAGTGGGAGTAATAGTAATTTATCAATTTTCCTAACTTAGGAAACGACTCCTAACTTCACAAGGATTTAGGAGAGCTCATGAGCTATCCTAACGTTCTATGAGCTGCCAGAGATGGAATAATATTCGTAGTAAATCTTGTAGATTACGTGATTGCACCATCTATTCCGAGAAGCATTGCGCTGTTTGCCAAAATGAAAGCGTTAGTAACATTACATTTAAAATGTAGCTTTGCAATAGTGATGATTGGGGTATGCCACAACCAAACATTTCTCGAATTTTGTATCAGACTTTGAACACCCCTAAAACATGTGAGGGAATGACAGATGTTTGCATTTCCCCACCATTCCTCACGAGATAATGTTAAAGCAAGCTGCATTCATGCAAATCATCATACATGTAAAGATCATTGTTCCAGGTGTGGATGAGCACACATACAGTATGTGAATCGCAAGCAATACCACAGCATCAACGCACAGGTGGACATGGATACAAACTGTATTGTTGTAGCCAACATGATACCCTGAAGATAAGCACGGCAGAATGGGTGATTAACAGTGAAATGTTACACGGGTATGCTGAGCTTTGAATTTCATGAACTCCTGGAACATTTGCGTTACAGTTTACATGCCCATAGAATGTTCAAGAAGGCATTCGATAAACAGAGCATAGCAGAAGATAATGGAAGATCATGGAGAGCAGCACGGTGCACCATAGTACACGGGAAGAGTGAATCCAACTTATAGCTGTGGCTAGTTTCAGTGTAACTGTTAACTTTACATGGCACTTCATTTTAAAGTGAATCATTCATTGTTACATAACATTGGACATTATCAGGCGTAACTCTAATAAGGCTTGTGTGACTTGGTCTTTCCATCTCGATGCTAATTACAGTGTTATTCTCGATGTTGTTGTGAGGTGGCAACAAATACGTGCAGCTTATTGCAATATCCTACCTTATTATGTTTTCCTTCTTCTTCTTCTTTTAATACTATTATTATTATCTTTGTGAGGAAGCTGTAACATCAATATGAGAAAACTACAAAGCGTCATCATGATTTCCAAGGAAACTACAAAACGTCATCATGAGTTCTAATATGCGGCTGAGGCAGTCATAAAATTGTGACGTCATTCATTCTCAAATACAAACTCTTAACTTCTAGCTGGAAGTAAGTGTAGGATGCTTCATAAATACTTCTCACCTCATACTTTAAGGTAGCACAAATTAATATTCTAGCTTTAGTGTAATTCTGAGATGCTTGATAAATATGGGGCCTGGTCGTATTTCCCAGGATCCTTAAGTGAGCTTTCCTTGTTTAGCTATAAATGGCTGGTATTGTCAACATGCTTGAATGGGCCTTTATCTGCCTCACTCAGCTGTGCACCCCATAGCCTGGGTTTGTGTTTTCATAACCCATATCTAGTGGTGTCCCAGTGAGAAGAGCACATGGTGCTGAACCACTTCATTAAATCTTCGGCATGGCATTTAGCACAACACCTAGTTATCTAGTCAGATAATTCCCTCAGGAAGTACAAAGCAAAGAAGCAAACAACTCTTTGCTGTTCTCAGTGTCCAGACTCAATCTGTTTCCTGTCAAACATCTGAGTTTATCGACTCCACTTGTCATGTCATCCTCACAAGCCCATCCTGCTTCTCGACCTACTAATTCCTGCCTTTCTGTTTCGTGATAGAAGTTTCAGAATAAGCAGGATGTGTTCCTTTAAGAAGCCCCCTCCTTGACACACACTCTCTCTCACACACATACACACACCCCTTCAGTCTTCCCTCCTCTTTCGCCATCCACTGCCTCCTTTCCTGAATTCAGCTCAGAGCGTATCTCGGTCACCCTGAGTGAATGAAGGACACGCAGAGTGAAAGAGGTCAAACATTAGTACTGCTATCTAATAACTGCACTGCTACTTGAAGTCGACAAGCCATCCATCAGCGGCCCGGCTTCTCCATTAGGCGCACATGAAATATTGCCTGCTCCCAATCCGTGGACCATACATCTCCGGGGTCTAGACACCTTCCTGTTGAGAGAAGATCAATGCAAGCCGCACTGTGCATCATGCATCACACAGTGGCCCTCTCTTTAATGATCTTGTCTGTTCTCCCTTCTCCGCAACCGCCTGGTATAAATTATGATGACATGAGAGGCTCACTGTATTATTCAATAACCTTGTTCACTAATGCTTTGGAAGGCCTGCTCGGGGAGGGGAGCCTTCTACACAGCACAGCAAAAGTGCCGTAGGCTTCTTTGTGTTTTCCCTCATTTGGATATCTGACCTGCATTTCTGTAACATGGGGAGCCATCTACTCTCACGCACCTGCAGATGCTGCAAATTCAAAAGGGCTCCGCCATCACATTTAAAAACATATTACCTGGATGTTAGAGAGTTACATTTTAAAAAGTAATGCTCATCTTTGTCCTCAAGGCAAATGTATTATGAAATGATAACAACAATTTATTAAATTCATAGGAATTTGAATGTGAAGCCTGTAAATGCATTAACATAATTAATAGGAAACCTTAGGGCCACAGCTTTTCAAATATCTTCTGTAAACAGACTGTGTTTGCTTTGCTGCACTGAAGTAAACAAATGGAGGTGATTGGCTGACTAACTGCATGTAACACTTACTGCAGGTGATTGGTTGTGCAGCACAATGATTGTCATTTAACTTGGAAAGATAATTGGCTGTGTTTCACATGGCTGGTTGCATAACAAATGATTGATGCTTGACTCTTGTTTTGTGGTGTAGCCTTTGATACGTACTATTGCCATAATTATGGGGCCTGTCCAGCGTCCATGATTGTATACACCTGAAAGACTGGTGCGATCAACATATCACTAATAAAAAACATTGCACAGAGGCCTCCTTACACCGTATCTTTAATTTTATGAGGATGACAGACCCACAGCTAAGGAGGCAGTTTGTCTTGGAAAATGAAATCTTTTTTCATTTGTGAACCTTCTGGGATAAGAACGGTCATCCCGGCCAAGGAAGAGCATGATTTATTACCTGGATGAGAGGCTCAAGAGGAATGACGGATTTAGCTGGCTGGATGAAACGAGAACTTTGTGCCCAGCTGGTATAAAATAATAAATGGACCAATGGAAGATGGAACTTGGGAGTGGTTCCAGCCCCCATGCGCTAGGTGGCAGTGGTCCTCACATGACAACCCAGTTGGGACACCTGCAGGGGTACTTGGGATAAGAAGTCCAGAAATGCAGCCCTATTTGAAGTCCCTACGTTCCAATAGAAGGTGCTGTCAGGGGAGGACCTTCCTACTTTCATTATGGCCCGGAAGTGCTTCCTGGAAGATGTGGCATGGCCCCGGCATGGCCGCATATGGGCAAGTCAGAGTCGGGAGGCAGCAGGCAACACTCAACTAGAGGAGAGAAGGAGGAAGAATTGTGAGAACTGTTTGATTTATTGTATAGTTGTTACTTACTACTGGAGAATAGATTGATAAGAAGTGCCCTGACAGAATAAAAAGCCTTTACTTGGTCCTAATAATATGTTGTGCTTTACTGTGCCTGTGGTTTGGGGCTCTCTGGTGACCCCTGGTGGCCGCAACCTACATTGTTCAATACAGGACTGTGGAGAACTAAAACATTGTGTACAAGACAGGAGTAAATCCACAAGAGGGAGTGAAATTATTGGAGAGCACACTTAACACACAAGGCCTTCAAGGTCAATTTACAATCAACTTAACTTTAATATTTTGAGATATGAAACCCACAGGGAGAATTTGTAAACGCCATACAGTCAGTGGCCAGGGTGGCATTTGAATCTTGAACTCGAGAGCTGTGAGGCCGTTGCACTAACTAGTGCATCACCATGTAGATACAGAGATGGGTAAATATGGAATGTGTTGTAAATATGATAAACAGGTGAATAGATGTGAGGGGAGGTATATAATGCCGTAAATATGTGTTTGTAAGTAGCATTTGCCTTTGTAGTGTCTAATGGGTCCCACTCATGGGAGAAGTGGCATAAAGGTTAAGACTCCACACCATCCAGTTCCTCAGACCATAAGAACTCCGGCTACCCAGAAGGAGGCGTCCTTTTGATAAAAGCAATTCACTGGATGGAGCGCCCGAACACACTGACCCTTCAGATGTATCTTCACTTTGTTGTTTGAAGATGGAGAGGCGAGAGTTATAACAACTCAAGAGTGTTCTCCTTTGTTTTGAACAGTTTGTTTATTAAATGGGATGACCCAGTTGGTCCCCCAAATATGCCACAATATGCATATACAGGTAGACAGATAGAGGGCGCTGTCATCCTCTTGAACCCTTGGAAAATATGTCGGACACCAGGTAAAAGTCCAATAGTTGATTTTATTATTAATCAACAGTTTACAAAGCACCCTCCTCTCCTCAATACTCATAAATAAATCACAATTCTCAATAATACAACCTTCGAACTCTCCCAGACATGTTGCCACCCTTCCACCCATCTCAGCTTCCCATCCTTCAGTCTATGTAACTTCTTATCACTTCTAGGTCAGATAAAACTCATTTTTCTTCAACCCGGAAGCACGTCATTCCTCTTGTCCATGTGACTCGGACGTACTTCTGGGGTGCAAGCCAAATACTCTTTGTTCCTCCCTGCAGCGTCCTCTAGCAGCCCCCATGGTATCCAGCAGGGCTGTGAATAAACAATCCAATGTCCATGATGCCCTGCTGGCATTCAGGGCACCTCCATGCTGCAGGGAGGGCTCCACCTGGCGGCGTGGGGGTATTGGCCGGGATGAACGGCCAGCTATATATCACAACAGACTTTAATTATGACATGTCATACATGTGAGCTTCTTTATTGGGAAGACTGGAGGGGGAATGACGTGTTTACTAACCTCTGTTCTGTTTCTGCCATTAGATTTGATGAGAAGCCACTGGAAGATGTTGGACAAAACGTCCGGTTGAAAATCAACAGCTCTGCCTCATCTACCCACACCACTGTTTAAAACACTCGCTGACTGCAAGTTAATATTCAATGTAGAACTAGTGTCCTAGTAGGTTTGACATCAAAGCAGCACCTATTTTGAACCCTGTCTGAATAATGCCAGACCTCGATTTTGTACTCCTTCTTTGCACTGGACATTGAATGGAGCATCCTTTAGGACAACAGCCTTTTATGCTTTTTATTTTATTTTTAGATAGGTGGATAGATCTGAAAGGAGCTATGTAATAAATAAATATATAAGTATGAAAGGCGCATATCGATAGATCTGATCTGTATGATAGATAGATAGATAGATAGATAGATAGATAGATAGATAGATAGATAGATAGATAGATAGATAGATAGATAGATAGATAGGAATGGCACTGTATTAGATAGATATACAGTGGTACCTCTGGTCATAACCACAATTCATTCCGAAACTCTGAACGCAAACGTAATTTCCCCATATTGTATGTAAATACGATTAATCTGTTCCAGACCATCTGAATTCTATGTAAATAATTTTTTAAAGATTTTTAAGCACAAAAATAGTTAATTATTCCATTGAATACATAGTGCAATACTAAACTAAATGTAAAAACATAGCATAACACTGAGAAAACCTTGAATAATAGAGAAAACTAACATTGCAAGAGTTTGTGCTAGACCAAGTTTGTGCAAGACCCCTTACGAACTGTTCATACAAGACCCTTAAGAAACACTCACTGTAAACACTTTTTTTATGAGTTTAAAGCACAGGGAAAAAAATTAAAGTTTGAAAAATTCTTAATTTATACAAAAACTAACCCTAAACAACTAAGAAAACTAACCTTGCATGAGTCGAGTTTTGGCATGAAGGAAGTGAGGAGGAAACTGGGTGAAGAGGAAGTTACAGTTTTGAATTAGAGTCTGGCTCCGCAACAAAAGCACACAAAACAGAGCACAAAGAGTTCACAGCGAATGAACGCACATCTGACCGAGTACGATGTACAGGGAGAGACTGAACACGTGCAATGCCTTTGTTAGGTCCTGTATACACAAACAAAAGAAAATGGGAAGCAGAGAATGGGAAATCATTGGCGCATACGAACCAGAAGGGAAACTGGCTGCCAGTGTTTTTGTTCGCCACCAGAGCGTCTGGTCATGAACAAATGCAAAATTTTGGTGAACTTTTTGACTGTAACCCAATTTGTACATGTTCGGAAACATTTGTGACCAGAGGTTCTACTGTATGTGTAAGCTATATATTAGTTAGATACATAGATAGATAGCTAGATTAGAAAGGCACTATATTAAATACATGTGTAAACACCTACATTATGTAATAGATAGATAGATAGATAGATAGATAGATAGATAGATAGATAGATAGATAGATAGATAGATGTGTAACATGAATATTAGTTAGATACATAGATAGCTCTGTATTAGATAGATGTGTAAAAACCTATATTGTATATTGGATAGATAGATAGATCGATAGATGATACTGTAGACATGTTTAATGGATGGCAAACCAGTAAGTATAATGAATTTTGGCACGTAGGTAGTTAAATTTGATATACATGGAGGCAGTTGTTTAATGTGTTGTTTTCTAAATTTTGTAGTCTTCCTGGCCACACAGTGCTTATAATAAATTATTGACATTTTCCCCAGCTGCATGGCTCCCATTCAAAGTTGCTTACAGTTTTTCTTTTATTTTTGCCTCATGAATTTTTTCAGAGGTTCCTGACAAGTCAGTCATTCACTTCAATCAATGGGACCCCGGGGTGTTTCAGTTCTGATGTTCAATCAATACAAAACAAATAGCTATCTAAACATGCAAGCCGCCAGCATATGGACAACTTTACCGGAGCTGAATTCACCCTGCGGCGATAATCCTCAGATGCATGACAAGCTCCCGCCCATGACCCGCGGCTTATCCATTCTTTGGTGTGCCTTCCTGAACAGGACCTCTCAGCAGAATAGAAGCTGCTGAAGATATTGTTAATTATGGATTTCTTTATTCTAAATCGTGATGAAGTTAGTCACACAATTAATTTGCCATTCACAAGTATCAGCCTTCAGTTTATGATGTGCAACGTTACAAAGAGCTGTTAATGAAGCTCTTTCCAAAAGGGGTATTCTTTCATTTAAAACACTGGATAATCTGTGACAGGATGCCTTGAGGTCCAAGGTGGATCCTGCCAATGAATATCCGTAGTGCTCTAGCAACTAACCTGGGAGCCCTAAAGACTGAAGTTTGAGTGTCCAGCTGTATTACGGCCCTGTCACATCCTAAACAAAAGAGAACAAAGTGATGGTGGACTCCAGAGAGTGAAGGTAAGGGCTCAGCCAGAAGGATAGGCAAGAGAGCTTAACAGAGGAAAAAAAGATTTGACTTTTCATAAGTAAAGTTAATTTTTGAAGGGAATCAAAGGGTAAACCTCTGTGTAAATAGGTGCGCCATTTTTAAATATAAAAGCACACTCTGCTTTCATTCAAAAACGCTTTGCTTGCACATCATTTTATGCCGGAAGGTCTCTCTGTCACCACTGAGAAGGTGTAAAAACCATCACTCTTAATCTGAAGATTTGAAGAATAGGCCAAAGGGTAAGTTTGGTATTTTTCAACTTACAAAGTTATTTTTTCACATTCACGGTATACACTAACATTTTTTACATACTTAAAAAAAGTTTTTAAATACAAAGTAGTTAAAATAACAATTTGTGTGACATTGAATTCACAGAGAGTTTTGATTCTCAGAAAAATTTGCAAAACAAGTTGTGTTTCTCCACAAGCAAAATTTGCACCATTATCATATACATTGCCATAACAAGAAGGCCACAGTTTTGGCCTTGGAATGGCCTGTAGGCAGTAATAGTAATAAATTGCAAAACAGCATGCAAAACAAATTGTAGGGGCAATTTTGCAAAACCTGGAACTCATCTCTTCTGCTCATCAATATTCTAATAGTTTAAAATAGCAACCTCAGGGCAACACTCCAGAGAAGGAAACAAAAACCTTAAAACTTGCCAAATACACTCATTTTTAAATTAAGAATGATCCGCACTTTCAGATTACACAGAGTATCCCAAAGAAAAATATATCCGTGAGACTCTGCCATTTTAAAAGAAGTCCTGTCTGTGCTCTTCACTTCATTGCCTGTCTCCCTCCATGGGATCCTTTCACACCAGGGGTGTAAATGACTCTTCCATTTATAAAACTGTATGGCTCTGTTTTTTTACCCTGTTTTACTTTTCTCATTAACACCCCAGATTTCCAAACCATTTTATTAAAACAGCACTGCTGAACTGCACAGCTTCAGATATGTATGTTGTTTTGTGACATTTTACTCCCTTATATACATGAAAACTCTCCCACGATGTCCACTGTAAACAGATGAATGAACAGAAACAAAAGAAATAGAATCTGTGAAAAAATACATTACTCAGAATGCAGAAATCACCAAAACCTTTGTTCTTCGGAGTGGATATACTTGATAAGTATTAAGGCTTTTGTTTTCACATTTGAATTAGAGCCCTGTGTGCAACATTTTTAAACATTTAGAGAAAAAAGGCTCCTCTTAAGAACAAAATTTTTCATGGCAAGCTGAAACATACCACAATTTTACAAACAACTTTGACTTAAAAAAATGGCAAATGTATCATTAACCTCCTTAGTGTTACTTTTTTTTCAAGAAAACATATAAAAAAGTTTTTTAGCTTGAAAACATGACATTTTTATTAAATCATATATTTCTAATGTAAAACTTGCAAAACACTAAAAGTACAAAGTCAGAAGTGTATAGTAATAATAATAATAATAATAATAATAATAATACAGGGGGTCCTCGGGTTACAACGTTTCGACATACAACATTTCGAGTTTACAACATTCACTCCCATAAAAACTTAAAAAAATTGAGACATGAGAAGGAATAAAAGTAAGCATTTTTTTACACTCATTCTTTCTGTTACTACAGTACAGTGTACAGTACAGTATATTTATGTCCTTTTCTTTTTTCTCAGGCTTAGATTTTGTGTTTTTATGTTCTAGATTATGATTTTGCAAATGTGTTAAGATATGTAAGTGACTTAGACTAGAGTGTGTTTCGACTTACACCAAAATTCGGGTTACATCACTGTCGTAGGAACGGAACTGTGTCGTAACCCGAAGACCCCCTGTAATATGAACTGCACTTGTGCGAGTGAGACAAGTGTCACTTTTGGATTCCCAAAATTTTGATCTTTGATTTGTGACGGATCTCATCACTTTAGGGTCCCATGATACTGAAAACGTGTGTGTGTGACTGTGTGTCACAGTTTCTCAAGGAAGGTCTAAAGCTAAAACGGCTGGATGGAAAAATACCAAACTCGAAAACTTATGCCTGCTATGATATGACGATGTGCCAATTAGTTACTGATCCGAATAGTACAAGAGACAGAGGCACACTAGAGGATCCCTGAAATGCTGTAATTCTGCAATTAATTATGAATTCTTCTCATCAATTACTATTGTAATTACCAATTTTATGATCAGGAAGATCAGCATCAGAGCAGTTAATAATTACTGAAATGTTATAGAATAGTTTGTGTAACTTGGTTCCTAGGGCATAAAGCCTACTGATGCTCACGTCAGAATTTTTCTTGTGTGAATGGCATGATTTTTTTGCTGAAAGAAAAAAACAAATTAATTTGCTTTTTTTTTGCTAATTGAAACACTGACTTGCTCTGTGAATTCAGTTTCCCGCAGACCATCTCGTTCTTCACAACTTATCACAGGAAGGAAGAGGCTTTGGAATTTTCTCGACTTTACTAAAAGAAAGTATAAATTAGAAACTGGTCAATATAATTGCACAGTAGATAGTGTTGCCCCCCTACAGCATCTGGACCCTCGCTCAGTTCCTTCTGCATGAAGGGTGCATTTTCTTTGCATTTTAATTTTATTCTAATACAATGCTCTCCACTGAGTCAAGCTTAAACAGATTTACAAATGTAAAATGACAAAACTAAAGTATATAAACATAAAACATACACATACATAAACATGCATCTCAGGGTGAACAGATTTCTGCACTTCTTTGTTCGCATTTTAACTAAAGGCTTTAAGTGAAGCTCCAGCTTTCAAAATGTGTGGCCAGATGGCAGCAGAGGAGAGGAAAACAGGAACTGAACTTAACAGCGTTCTTGCCGAACATCTGAAGGAATGTCCCTGTAGATGTCTCCCGCAGACTCACCTGTCCAGCCATGACCTACAGAGATGCTGATTGGTGTGCCCATTTATGTGCCCTGTGATGGAGTCATGTGTCATCCACTGCTTCTTCTTGCAATGTTACTTTTCCAGTCAGTGTAGTCTTGAGCTCCCTCCGACCCAGTGCTGAGCAGGCAGGTTTACATTTTTTTTTAACAATTTAGCAGAGAAAAAAAGTTATTTTCTAGAGGTGAAACCTCCAGGCACACTACAAGTCATTGATGAAGGAGGAATGCTCAAACTACCATTTTGAAAACGCTGTCCAACTCAAACCCCTGTGCTCTTTCAGTAAAAGGCACTGACATGAAGAGACTCAATTCAGAAGAGACCAAATATTGATTTACTAGCTTTCATGAAGTAGCAGCTTGGGGAAGCCGATCTAATTAACACCTTAACAGTGATGAACACGACGACATGACACAAGTGGATCTGGGTGGCACAGTAATTAGCCAACAGCTTTGTCAGGATCTTTATGAAGTTTACGCATTCTCTTTGTGTCTTGACGATTTTTTTCCTCACATCTCCATATACCGTGCAACTCCAAATTGGCCCAGGGTATGTGTGTGTGAGTGGTTGTGTCCTGTGATGAACAGGTACTGTGGCCAGGGTTTGTTCCTTATTTAAGCTTCCTTAAAAAATGAATAATTTTTGAAAAATGAAAAGATGAATAAAAAAATCCTGTCAATGGAAGCTTTCTCCCTGGATGACTAAGTCATTCTTGGACTTAAAGGTGTTATAGATGACATGGGTTGGGACTGATGATTCCTTGCAAGGCTGGGGAGCCTGACTAAAGGAAAAGACATAGTTGGACATGCATCCTGACTGGGTTGGCTTATGGGTACCTTATCTGGCTAGTAGGTGCTTATAATGGAAGGACAGAGAAGAACTGCCTTCTTTGGGCCAAGCTTTCCACTATCACCTTGGGTGGCAGCATCCCTCTGGCATGGTTCCCGTTTGGATATCAGCAAGGCTGCACAGCAGTCGTAGTTTGGTTGGGCAGCCCTGTTGTGGTCTCTGGGTGTCACTAGGGGGAGTTACTGGGGTCAGATTCCCATGGCATGGAGAGGTTCTTTCTGGTGGTGATCTTGTTGCATCGGACGTACTCCCCCTTTAAGGACTGAGCCACCTTCCCACAGAGATTCAGAGTCTGGAGAGAGTAGAGGAGAAGGATAAAGAGTTGTGACTGTGGTAGTATTGACATTGTGGAAGGAGAGCCTATACAAATGTACTCTGTACACTAAAAATACTTATTTAGATCCAGGATTGTTGTCTTTGTGGTTGTGTCTGAGGTATTTTGGGTCCAAGACGTCACCCTAGTGGTCAGAAAAGGGTTTTGCTCATTCACACATACTGTATATACTCGCATATAAGTCAGGTCTTGAAACCCAAAATATCGATCATAAAATCAGACCCCGACTTATGCGCCCGTTCAAAAATACAACCCTTAAATTTATTTATTTTTTTTACATCTTCTTCTTTCCTCCAATCTCGCATCAGTTCCATAGACACATCGAATTTTGTTGCAGCAGTGCATATTGATTGAAGTTGCACTCCTAGATGGAAATCACAAGTTGGGGCAAAGCCAAGTGGTAAAAGATTCTGGTATTTGTGTAGAAAGTTTGGAAATACTGGCATTCAAAAAATTTTCATTTTTTCATAACTCAAATTTTTTTATCATGCTTGTTCATATTTTTGACATATGACATGGTGTAAAATTCTCAAACACATCAGTTCACACTCTCAAACCTTTGGGCCACAGATTCATCAGCCCCGGACAGGTTGAAAGCCCACTGCAGGACCCAGTCATAGCCACATACCGACACTCGCATGTACACGGGTCAGTTCACCTAACCAGCCCATCTGCGGCAAACTGTGAAACACGACCTGCCATGTTATTATGCCCTATGGCTTATTTTAGTACCTCTCCTACTTCACAGTCTCCCTTATTTCTACCCCCCTCAGTTGCTCTGGTACCCTATAAAGAGACAGGGCATAACATCCACTAACAGTCTTTCTCACTGATAAACACAGATCTCTCTTTGTTACTGTGGGTTTTGCCTTCTGTCTACAAGGAGTCACCATTCTACTTTGACCTGTAGCTGAATGTCCCTTTTCCACCAGATATGTTTGAAGAGGATACCTGATCTTTTATTAACACTAGAATCCCTGAAGCCTGCACAAATATTCGATCCACTATACATATTGTAAATATTCACCAGCACTTACAGTATTTTTGCATATCGCTGTTTTTATTAATTCCATTTCATCACAGACGGACTGCTTTTATTTTTTTTTGAAAGTGCATGAAACAAGTTCTGAAATGTTTTAGACATAGCCATTTTACTCACGACTGATTCAATCAGATATGAGGTGTGGGGTACCAGTAACACAGGACACAGGCCGTGTAGGGGTACATACGTACCTATTATATATTTTATGTACAGTTTAATGATTCCCTGAATTTTTATACTGAGCTGTAATGAAAAATTCAAAAAAACTATAATAGATATTTGTTTTTCACTTTATATATATGGAACTATTTCTTTAACTAGAGCAAAGTATTTTTTCTGGTTGTATATCTCAACACATGTGATATGTTATTTCAGAATAGAAACAAAAAAGATTGTTGAAGTAATATTTATAATTATATTTATTACATATTATACACTATTAATATAATAATTATATTATGTAATACAGTAATCCCTCCTCGATCGCGGGGGTTGTGTTCCTGACCCCCCCGCGATAGGTGAAAATCTGTGAAGTAGAAACCATATGTTTGTGTAGTTATTTTTATATATTTTAAGCCCTTATAAACTCTCCCACATTGTTAACATTATTAGAGCCCTCTAGACATGAAATAACAACCTTTAGTCAAAAGTTTAAACTGTGCTCCATTACAAGACAGAGATGGCAGTTCTTTCTCACAATTAAAAGAATGCAAACATATTTTCTCTTCAAAGAATGCGTGTCAGGAGCAGAGAATGTCAGAGAGAGAGAGAGAAGTAAACATTTAAAAATCAATAGGGCTGTTTTGCTTTTAAGTATGCGAAGCACCGCCATAAAGCGGCATTTTGTTGAGGAGCGTCCGTATCCTCTAGGCAAGCAGCCTCTGTGCAAACAGCTCCTCTGCTCACACCCCCTCCGTCAGACGCAGAGAATGAGAGAGACAGAGAAAAGCAAACAATCAAGCACCGCTCGGGAAGCACATCGCATATCATTGAGGAGTTTTATTTAATAAGTAATACATGCTCTGATCTAAGCCATCCACCAATAGCGTCCCTTGTATGAAATCAACTGGGCAAACAAACTGAGGAAGCATGTACCATAAATTAAAAGACCCATTGTCCGCAGAAATCCGCGAATCAGCGAAAAATCAGTGATATATATTTAGATATGCTTACATTTAAAATCTGCGATGGAGTGAAGCCGCGAAAGTCGAAGTGCGATATAGGGAGGGACCACTGTATTATATAACAATATTATATATTTGTTATATTTATATTTTGTAAACTGAGGTAGGCTGGCACCCTGCCCAGGGCTTGTTTCCTGCCTTGCGCCCTGTGTTGGCTGGGATTGGGTTCAGCAGAACCCCCGTGACCCTGTAGATAGGATATAGCGGGTTGGATAATAGATAATTGGATGGATAATAATTTATTTTAGAAATTATTTTTTTGATATGCTTTAGAAATCTCCAAGAGATATTATCTTTTGCACATGACCTTTGGAAGTCAGAGGGCAGGGTCAGCCATTGTACAGCATCCCCAGAGCAAGTTTCAGGTTAAGGGCCTTTCTCAAGCGCCCGACAGGGTAAGATCACTTCTGGCAGTAATGGGATTTGAACCATCAACCCTCCAGATACCAGCACAGATCCTCAGTCACAGAGCCACCACTCTTTAAGTAATCTAATAATAACAATAGCAACGCACATTCAAGCTTCAAACCAAATTATTTGCAAGCAGACAAAGATAGCTGGAATGAATGAAGAAGTTGAGATCCATATGAACTCAGTGGATGAATGACGGTAAGAATGCCAGGGACGGAGTATGTTTTGAGGGGTGGAAAATGAAGTCATACATTTTGGCAGCTTATTGCCTTCCTTTACAAGTGTTGGAGGATGTCAGACACTTTAAAGATGGCAAAGATCACTTTTACGTTAACTTGAGATACCTGAACTTTATTAAGTTCAATAAATAACAAAGAATAAATTGTGCTCCATGGAGGGGGTGGGATGGACCCCTTTCAGGGATATCTGCCAAGTGAAATAAGGAATGCAGAGCTGTAGCTTTCTTGTCAGCACCAAGGGCATGTCTCTTCTCCCTCAGCACGTTACTAATCTGCGTCGCTTGGATCCTTCTTTGCTTTACATGAAATAACAGAGATTTGTGCAGCTGTGAGCCCTGTAGGAAATAAATGGAGAACACATAAACGACAGCAGGGAATAGCTGAAAAAACAAGTTGGAGTCAAAGTGAAAGCCGAGCAAAACACTGAGCAGGACAGAGCTCTGCTGCCGTCTGACGATTGCATTCCCGCTACTCCGGAGGCTGATAAGAGATAATTATTTCATCCACTTTGTCAAGCAGAGATGAAACAAGAGGAGAGGCTCCCATTAATCACCGCCGTGTGGGGGTACTAGCTGCTCAACCTGATAGTGACTTCATTAAGGATTATGTATTGTGCCATTAAATTGGCAGAGGTCACCTTTCATGTCACCTGCCCACCCTGTGATACATCACAACGTCGGTGCCGGTAATAAAATTCAGTCATATTTAATGCAGATGCAAAATCAGGACGCCAAGGTGGTTTTACTTGCCTTTTGTTTTCTGAAGTGCATTAATCCCATTAGTGGGCTTCTCCAATGTGGATTTCATTCGGTTGGGTAAACTTGGTGGTCCTTCCCACCTAGCCCCGCAGAAGGGAATTGAGCAGACAGACAAACAGAAAAATTCCCCTGCCACACTGCTGAAGACACAGGCTTAAGTGACTGACTCATTAAATAATTCATTAACTCACTCAATAACCGATGGAGTCGCCAACATTATGATTAATTAAATGATTAATGCCAGAAACGCCGTCACCTATCTCATCTGCCACCTGTTTCACTTGCGACGTAAATCACTAAATAAGTCATTAAGTCACATGCTGGCCAAGTCATTACTCACTCGAGCCTTGAATAATTCAATAAAGTCAGTCAATCACAGTTTGAATAGGCTGCTCCAGAATTCGTTGGCTCACGCGAGCCAAACACTCCATCAACATCTCCCTCATCTTCAGCCGAATCTGCTCGTGTTGGGCCTTGCTCCCTTCCTCTGGTATGGGGGCCATTTTTGTGGATTTTGTTGAAACTGTGAGCTTGAGCAAATGAAAAAACAAGGTAGGAAAGTGCTGCCAAAAAGAAAATCTGGGCCCAGTGCCACATTGCCAGGAGCCTTCACTGAACACACCATCCTTTGCTCACAAGACAGACGCTTAATGACATTCTATGCTTTCCTTCACTGATTTTAATTTTGATCTAACTGGTAGGATGCCATGGAAGCTGACTCTAGGAAACTGGTTTGCTATCTTTGTGGAGTCTGGACAGTCTCCCTGCGCCAGAGTAGGTCCTACTGTTTTCCTCCTGCGCCCCAAAGTCACTCATATCTTGATCTGGTGTATGATTGGTAAGGGCTCTACCCTTTTTGTCTTTCCCTTTACCATGTGGGGATGAACCTTAGCATAACAGGAACTCGTTGTGGACTGATGTTAATCATGTTGCTCCCTAATAAACTGGCACCCTATCCAAGGTTGGTTAATGCTGCTCAGGTAGATGCCACCACATCCCAGAAAATGGATTGAGTGGGTTCATTCAATGGATGGATGATAATTAACATCTGATTTATAAAACTTTTAACATTTATTGAAAAACGAGCCTAATCTCTTGTGTCTCTGTTCATCCATCTTCCTCTAATTTTGATGATTCTTTCTGAGCTAGAGAGTCGGAAGGGTACAGCTTTTCCATGAACTAATTTATTCATTTCCCACTGATTATTCAAAACCAGGTCACATTGGGTAACAGTCTCAGCAGTGAGACCCAAACATCTCCTTCTCCACCACACTTGCCAACTCATACTGTATAATCTTTCTCCTGGTCTTCCCTCGGGTCTCCTCTCAGCTTGTTGCGCCTATAAAACCTCCATAGGGAGGGATAAGGGAGGCATCAATGTCAGATGCTCAGACCACCTCATTACCCAAAGCTCATGACCATAGATGAGGTTAGGGACATAGATTGACTAGTAAATAGCAAGTTTTGACTTCTGATTCAGCTCCTTCTTTACCACTACGGATCGGTATAGAGACTGTATAACTGTCCCTGTCAATCTCACCATCCCTTTTTCTGTCACTTGTGAGCAAGACCCTGAGAAACTTAAACGCCTACTCAAAGAGGACATTCCATCTTTTTCCAACTGAGGACCATGGCCTCAGATATGGAGAGGCTGATCCTCATCCCTGTCGCTTCACGTTCGGTTGCTAACTGCCCCAATGTTTGCTGGAGTTCACAGCCCCATGAAACCAAGCAAGACCATATAATTTGTAAAGCGCAGAGGCGCAATTCTAAGGCCACCAAACTGGACACTCTCCCCTTCATGGCTACGCCTTGATATCCTGTCCATGAAAATCACAAACAGGATAGGAGACAAGACCGTTTCACCCATGATGCAGTCTAGGATAAATGGTGGAAAACAATGAATGTATGAATGAAAATTATCAGTACTTTTTGATTTACCTTGTATACATTTGGATTTATATTTGCATACTTTGGTATGACAATGTAGTGGTTAGTGCTGCTGTCTTACAAATCCATCATCCTGGGTTTGAATCCTGTGCTGTAAAGAACGCCAGCCACTTCAGCACAGTATCAAAAGGCTCAATGGACTGGAGAAACTCAAGGAATAAAAACCAGACAAAGGTATTAGAACTTTATGAAATTTAGTTTAAAAGATAAAAAATGAATGAAGCACTTGCTGACATCTGAACTTGACAAAGTATATAAAACCACAAGGTTATGCACCTTTTATCTGGGCAGCGATTGAAAAAACCTCTTTACCTTAAATGTATCCTGACCCACCTCCCTGCTCTGTTATTTCAGAAAATGTTTCATTTTAGTTTAATGAATAGTTATGCCTTTCAAAGTAATTAATTAATCAGCTTGAGACCTTTTGCTAATTGTAGCCAAAAATAAGATAAGAATCAAGAAAGTGTAATTAAAAAAGTTATCACACCGTGAAATGGTACTCTTTATGTTGATGATTTCATTTTATATATAAAGAAAAAAAGAAAAGTAGGTACTCAAGATGGTTGCAGTTTAATATGTAATAATTAATAATTCTTTACATTTCTGTCTACTCAAAGTGCTACCATGCAGGGATTACCTGGGACTCAAACCCATGATCTTCTTACTGCAGTGCTACCACTGCACAGCCTGTGTGTTTCCGTTTAAGACTAAAGGAACTGTCCATCACCACAAGAGGCATCCCTTTACAGGAGGGAGCAACCCACAGTCCCTTGCGGTCCATTTGAATGCACTTAGGAGGTGGTGAGTATTCTTGTTTCTATGCTATTCAATTATTTTTGTGAGTTTCTGGATTTTTTTAACCTCTGTGTTCTTTATTTCAACTATTTGTTAGATTTATGATCTTTGTTTGCTTTTGATTTTGCCTTTTGTGAAGGCATTGCCTTCTGTGCATTCATGTTCCTCTGAGCTTATCTGTTTTCTACGGAGCTGCTGAACAATAATCTATTTTTATAAAAATTCTTTACTTGTCCTATTTTTGCACATGCCGAGGTTTATGTTTACCCTCCTCTTGTGCTATTTTTGTGGACATTACTAGTTGTTCTGCCAGCTCCTTATTTTTGGGCCTGCTTCAGTGAAAGCCAGGTGGTTGCCTTGGGGCATGGCTGAAGTTAAGGTTGTATCTGGTGGGCAGACCAGGTAGGATTCTGGCTAGCATCTTAGTTGTTTTTTTAAGACCTCACCTATTTTGCCTTAGAGGAAACTTCAAATCATAACAAAATGGTTCCCCAGCAACAAAAGTAACAGTAATAAAAATAACAGTTAAAAATGAACAAAAAACACATGAAACAAGAATTTGAACCCCAGGCAAAGGCGGAACCCTGGCTGAACTACAATTATGGCAATGGTCCTTCTCACAAAGTGTACTTCCAAGTTTCAAAGCTTGTATTTTTTATTGAAATCTAATATTTCTAATTCTTGCGTGTAATATTTACTTGCGTGTATTTATTTACTTAAGTAAGACTGGCACCTAAATACAGTAGTATAAGGCTGGGTCCTGATGGCATAGGTTCCAGTTTCCAGGATACCTAACATTTGATCAAGTGCATTTAATAAATAGAGGGACAGATGGATATTTGTTAATGTGTACGGCACACCAGGCCGGTAAATGTAGGATTGCTATATTTGTTAAAGTGTCATTGAGTATTGTTGACTTGAACTTTTAACTACTTTTAACAAATTCATTTCATTATCCTCTGATTCCACAATTACCAATTGTATTATCTTAAAGAGGGCAACATTCTCCTGAAGTTTACTGTCTGATATAACAAATCAAACAGGTGCACTGCAACCTCAGAAACGCCGCTCCTTAATGACAGCCTGACACAAGTGCCAACCAAACCCAGTGGCTCCCTGTCTGCTGCTGGCTCCCTGTGGATCGGCTTTCTCTTTATATAAAGCTGATATGCTTGATGAGTAAGGTGTTGGAATAAAAGATCTGTGAGTTCACCAAATTTTGCAGTTTAACTTTTCTCTTTCTCTCTCTCTGCTTTAACAGCTAGCTGCATTTTTTGGGTGATGGTAATCTTACTTTTTATTACTGTTGCCCATCACATTTTCATAATGGCTGGACTGAAGGCCTTGTTCCAATTTGAAAGGCTAAGGGAATTAAGGTCTTGAAGAAAAGGTTGTATGGTGAGCTAATAAATGGCTTTGAAATTCTTAAATTTGATCCAGCAGGGCACTTTTGATTAAGCAGTAAATCATGTAGACATTTCCACCTAGTGGAGACTAATGGAAAGAGCATTCAAGAAGCAAACTTGGAGGCAATTCTCCACACAATGAGGGTGTGGAAATCTAGAGTAGCTGTCAAGTATAAGTAAATGAGGTGGAGACTACAATGCTTTGTAAGAATGACAGCATGATGGGATATTTAACCAAACAGTCTTGATGGAATTAATGGCCGGTCTTCATAAAATTACAATGGTCAATCCCAAAGGCTTATGATATGGTAGAACTCTGAATAGACTTTAAAAAGATAACTTAATGAAAGCAGAAAAACACCTTTATTACTCATTGGTGTTGAACACACTTAAAAGTTTGTATATCTATTGTTTTCTTACATATAGTAGGCTGAATGTGCATAAAAAAGTGTCACCAAATTGTCCATTTGTCATGATTAGTTGCAAGCATAATGAAAATTGTGTGAGTTCTCCAAATAATACCCATAAAACAGGAAAGGAACTTCTCTGGTCAGCCCAGAAGAATCTCATTTCAGGATAGCTTGCCCCAGAAACCTACCTGCAGGCTTCAACCGAAAAAGGAGAATGATTGTAAACCCATGTTTCTTTATTTATTTATAAATACAGGATTTATTTACCAAATCAAAAAATACAGCAACATTCTCAAAAGAGCGAAAACTTACTTGTCTAAAAGATAATCATAAGTCACACAACCCCCAAAATAAAGACACAATCAGAAAGCTAAATCCAAGAACAAGAACAGAACGTAATCGAAAAATAGAGAATCCAGCAAAAATACCAGGGCATACACTAACAACAGACACTTAGTTTTCCTGCTCCTGAACCTTCTCAGCTGACTTAAATAGCCAGAGGGTGGGTTCAGGAGTGGTGACGTCAGAGTGGCTCCACCTCCTGGGGCTCCAACCTCAAAGAACAAGGAATAACATCTAAAGTTAAGAGACACAATTACAAGCTTTCGAGGCAACTCAGGCCCCTTCTTCAGGTAAGATGTAATACAGAAACTGGCCTTCCCTGCGTTTATATAGACACTAGGACAAATGACATTGGAAAACCTTTAAGTGAGATATCTTACATGTAAAAAATGAATAGACTTCTTCAGGCTAAGATTCATTAAGCAACAGAGGAGAACAATGTAAGATCTTTGGATAAGATAACTGTCCAACAAAGTCTTTTGAAGTTTCTGATTAGTGTTTTTCAAAACAATGTGGATCTGTAGTCAGGTTATCTGGGACAGTCCGAGAGATATAAACAATCCAGATATAAACACAGGGAATTCCAGTCTCTGTATTACATGTCGCCTGAAGAAGGGGCCTGAGTTGCCTCAAAAGCTCGCCTATTGTAATCTTTCTAGTTAGCCAATAAAAGGTGTCATTTTGTTTAACTTCTCACTACATTCATAATGGCTAACACGGTACAACACCCTAGTACTAGAGACGCAATTACTAAATCATAGACAAATATAAACGAAATTACATAAAAACAATAATTTAAAAACAAACAGAACACAAACATACTAATACACAACAGTAGACTTTATCACAGGCAAGACAGGTAACTCTTACCCAGCCGTCATTGATTAAAATATATTCTTAGTAACCAGCCTATGAAGACGACATTTCATAAGCATAGTAATGTTGGTAAGTTACGCAAAAGCTTTGAATATTATTACACTTGTAATAACTCATAGTTTTCAGACTCTTTCACTGTACGTTTAGCATTCGTTTGCTCAGAGGTTGATGCGCATGCTGCTTCTTGAGCAACTCTTCTTTTCTCCACCCTAGCGGCCCACTTCTTCTCTTCTTTCATAGGCATTTTTTCACGTTAGAACTGATTAAGTCAGTGTTTGTGTTGCAATTACTTAGTACATTTTCCTTAATTTTTCATTTAAGATGGCACTAAAGTCTTCAATCTGCCTCAAGAATGATTTAAGATATGAAGAGGTAGGGGAAGTGAAGGCGAAGGTGGTAGAGATGAGAACGGTACCCGTATGCATGCGCCGCACGGCCACCTGCTGGTCACTGCCAAGAATTGTTTCTACAATAAAATAAAATAAAATTAAAAACAGGAATAACCTTTGAGATCAATTATCACCTCGAAAGTGGATAGTAGACATCACGTAGTACGTGTGTACCAAATTTCAGGTCAAATGGTTTGCGAGCAATAGGTGATTTAAAATCCTGGACAGACAAACGGACAGCCACAGTAGCGTATTATATATAAAGATTATTATTATCTTTGTGATGTCTAAGTGTTAGTATCAAAAAACTAGAAAATGCCATCACAATCTCCAAGAGAACTACAAAACACCTTTATGAGTGCCATTTTGCAGTTTCTGGGTGCTGTAGAATTGCCGTTCATTCTGAACCTTAAATTCCTATTCCTCATTAGGGAGTGAGTGAAGGATGCTTCATGATAACTTCTCATACACAGCAGCCATAACACATGCAGTTCAGAAGAGGTCATCCACCTGAAGCTAAACATGTCTGGGCCCGGCCAGTACTTGGATGAGAGACCAAGCAGGAAGAGCATAGTATGCTGAATGAGGTGTTGGTGAGGCCAGCAGGTGGTGCTTACCCTGTGATCTGAATGTGGATTACAATGGCCCTCTGCAGTGATGGGGACACCGTGCTATAAAAATGGCACCGTCCGTCTGACGAGATGGAACACCTAGGTCCTCACTCTCTGTGGTTATAAAAGATGCGTGGGCATCCTTTGTAAAGAACAGGGTGTATCCTGATGTCCTGGCTAAGTTGCCATCTATGGCCTAGTCATTCAGTTCCCCTAATCATCCCCTTCTCTCTAAATGGCTATCCCTCTGTCACCACTTCACCACCTAATAGCTAATGTGTGAGAAGTGTACTGACGCAAAATGGTGGGTGTTGCATCATCAAGATGGATGCTACATTTTAGTGGTGGTTGAAGTGGCTCACCACTCATTTTGAAAAAACACTTTGAGTTGTAAGAAAGTGCTATATAAATGTGCAGAATTTATTAATCTTATTCTGATTCTGAGGTAGGACAAATTCTTATCCTAGACAAGGTTTAAAAGCAGATGCTTAAATAACTATGGGCACTAATCAGACAGGAGTCTTCTGGCCTTCTTTTGGTTCTCTGTGGTACCAGTCTATTTCATATTAGAGGGTCAGTGTTATCCACCCACTTAGCTGCCTGAGACAAATTTATCTTTGAAGAGTGTCATGGGTGTTTTGGTTCCAGGGCAATAGTTATATTGTGGGTCTGCTGCCCTCTTGTGGCCCTCCAGTCTCCCACACTGGTCAAACTCTGTCATTCTGATGCTATCTCTTTACTGGAAGGTTTTGCTGGGACTGCCTTTT